>NW_027170665.1:522396-559896 GCF_036898095.1 Palaemon carinicauda
ATTATATATATAAATATATATATATATATATATATATATATATATATATATATATATATATATATATATATATATATATATATATATATAAGTATGTATGTATGTGCGTGTGTTTGAAGTTCTCTGGCATTCCAAACTCACACACACTCACACACACACACACACACACACACACACATATATATATATATATATATATATATATATATATATATATATATATATATATATATGTGTGTGTGTGTGTGTGTGTGTATGTGTTTCTTTGTTTGTTTGTATTATGTCGGGCTCTTCAATTTACTACAGACATACGAAGAAAGTTGGATAATAAACAAAAGGGTAAGGGAAAATGAAGCAGCAGTAGGGATGTCTGAATATCGCTCGCAGAAAGGTCATGCGCATAATGTCAGGACATAACTAGAAACCTCTGAGGAATTCAACATTCATTTTATTGCACTTTAAAAGACTTCTAATTTTCTTCTTATTCTTAAGATACGTCATAAAACAGTCATAAATGAGTATATAAATTTTTCAGAATTATAACTGAAAAATTGTGGAAAATAATTAATATATTTATATTACACCGTAATCATTAAAAGTGCGAATACTTACATAATGTTATACAATCATCATTTGTAAGTAATTATAAATAATTAACGGAATAAATTATCAATTAACCATAATAAATGCAATTGCTTCCGTAATTTCATATTATCTGTGATCCGTCCGGACTGTATAATCAGGGAAATATATTTTCAAAATGTAGAGTTTAATGAAATAGGAAGTCCAGGGCCTTTATATATCCCAGACCCGATTAAGAGGTTAGAATGGAGGTTTGTAGTCCGAGAAGGGAAAATGTAAAGTTTTGAAATAATATAGGTTGTAAGATGGAGGGTTGTAAAGGAAGAGAGGTTGTAAGGGGTAAATGTACAGAATGTAACGATTTATTGAATATTAAGTTGCAAATCATAGGAGGTCGTTGATAAATGCAATGTTATAAAAGAAAAAAAGTTGTAGAGAATGGAAAGCTGTAAGGGATGGATGGTTATAAAGAATTGTAAAGATGGAATATATTAGAAGATGAAAGGTTGTAAAGATGAAAAGTTGTGAAGAATAAAATGTAAACATTGGTATACTTTGTAAATTAAGAAAGGTTATATAGATGGAAAGCTGTATAGCATAAAAAGCTGTAAACAATTAAGGCTGTAAAAGATGAATGATTGTAAAAGATAGAAGCTTGTTAAGGAAAAAAAAAAAGATTATGAAAAATGGGAATACCGTAAGGGCTAGAAATAGCATAGGAAGGAGAAACCTATTTTTGAAATACAATGTTGATATGACAGGGATTGCACAATTAGGTAGTAGTACGTCCTTATTTAAGTCATGTTTTTTAGAGATGGTAATTATATTCTTATTTCTGCCTTTAAAATTACGTACCATCTTCATGTAATTTGTGAGATGAATAATGTGGTTTATAGACTCAGACACACTCACACACACACAATATATATATATATATATATATATATATATATATATATATATATATATATATATATATATGTGTGTGTGTGTGTGTGTGTGTGTGTTTGTTTCTTCGTGTATATGCACATACAATACTAGCTACTAGATTATTATCTTCCCTAGTCTAAGAATTATAAGAAACATGACATTCTATTATATAGCAATGTAATTAATTTGTTACTCAGTGGATTCGCTGCCTAACTCTGAGCTCATTCCAAAGAAACATTTGGCTATTGGTATAGGCCTACAGCCCTCTTCCCCAAAGATAAAATTAATGCGCCTATTGTAAATATTGGGGATACATTTCTGTAATTATCACCAGTCATATCATTCATCAAGTAAAAATTCATAGGGAACTAAATAAAGTAAGTCTATTAGTTTTCTAAACAATATACCACAAACAAGATATCACGGGGTAAAATCCTTGGTTACGTATATATATATATATATATATATATATATATATATATATATATATATATATATATATACATATATACATATATACACACATACATACATACATACATACATACACTTCTTTATAACCGTCCATCCCTTACAGCTTTCCATTCTCTACAACTTTTTTTCGTTTACAGCATTACATTTATCAACAACCTCCCATCCGTATATATATATATATATATATATATATATATATATATATATATATATATATATATATATATATATATACACTGTACATGTGTATAGTATGAATGATATCTATGGATACTCGTATAAGTACACACACGTATGAACACATATTTTCGAGTATATTTGTGTATGTTCGTGTCAGCATCTGGGTTCTTTTTCCATCAAATTCAGTTCTTGAAAGTGGTTCCGGTAATGTGTTCAGCAACGAATTTAATTATGCAAGGAGTCCGAGCTGTGTAACAACTTGAAGGGTAAATTATCTATAAGTTTAATTGCGAAATCATTCCGAGAATAGCAGCCACTGCAAAGCTTACCTGAATTTGAAACGAGATGTAAATGGTTGACATATAAGCAGTCTTTGGTATAAATTTTCTTTGTACTCATTACTAATATTGACTCTATGGGTACAATATTTATAGGCAATTATTATTATTATTATTATTATTAGTATAGTAGTAGTAGTAGTAGTAGTAGTAGTAGTAGTAATATTACTATTACTATGTAAGCTACAACCCTAGTTGAAAGAGCAGGATGCTATAAGGCCGAAGGCTCCAATAGGGAAAAATAGCCCAGTTCGGAAAGGTAAAAAGGAAATAGATAAACTACAAGAGAAGTAATGAATAATTAAAATAAAATATTTTAAGAACAGTAACAACTTTAAAATAAATCTTTCGTATATAAACTATAAAAAGTTAAAAAAAAAAATAGGAAGAGAAATAAGATTGAATAGTGTGCCCGTGTGTACCCTCAAGCAAGAGGGGAAAATCTTCGTATAAGTTTATAAAAAGACCCATTTTCGAAGAATGGATCTTTCACTAAGATTTCCTTGATAAGTGGAATAAGTGTCTGTCATTACAATTCGATAAGGAGAGACGGAGGAAAAATTTATTAAATGTCTTTAAAATTGAAAAAGTGACATTGAAAGTGGTAGAAAGGTTTTATGAAAATTTAGATGGCCTTGATTCGTGATTTTAGGAAGCCTAAGATTCCATGATAATGGCAATTTTTGCAAAAAGAGGTTTTAGATTGTAAAAAAATTCAGAAAAAAATCTCTGTATCTTTATTGATAAAGGAATTCAATGATAATGATTGATTCCAAAATTACCACCATCAAACAAATACAAGTAACCTAGGAATCTATATGCTTTGCTAACACGGCTGTATTATGGTTCATCAATTTACTAAAAAAATATCCTGCTAAAGACGCATTTGTATACCAAATACAAGGATAAACATGGCATCGAACAGCATTGACATAGCGAAGCACTTAGAGTAAACCCTTAGATGAGTTTCAATAGTAATTAAGTTATCCTTAGAGAATATTAACAATGGCAGTACTGTATTCTAGTATTGGAGATGTACCTAGAAGAAAAGTGGATAAAATCTATTATCTCCAATGTCGCAATACTTGGTTGAAGCCAACATGAAAGACTGTAGTTTGGGGCAGGGCGAAAATCGTTTTTCTCCCTCGCCCACAATCGCAATTCAGAGACGAGGCTGCAACTTTACATCGGACCTTTAAGTCTTTAACTACATCTACTTTATACTACAACTGATGGTCGTTCTGAAGTTAATATAATTTATTGGGAAATATTCACTTCTACTGTATTTTTGCTATAACTAAGAGAAATTCAGTTAACGAGTTAAGACTTAATTTTTTTTTCTATGTTTTGAAAAGATCTGTAGAATAACTACGCGGATTACTTCTGCACTGTATCATTTCCTGAATTAAAAACATTTTATGACAGGTGGAGGGCAAAGACTTTGTCAAACCTATTTCAGTATTATATTGAAAAGCTAAGTAAAAATTATATAAAAACCTCATGAAAGAAGCAGTGAAAAATCTTGAGAGGTCATTTGTGCAGCAGCAGTGAGACTGAGATAGGAAACGATGATATTAAACAAGAAAATAGGACTTCATAACCTTTCGAATCTTTCCCTTATGTTCAAGAATCGAAAGATTAATTCTCTTTACCATCAGCATATAAGAAATAACTTTGCCAATAGAAATAGGCAAACACCGGAGCTAGTAGGAATCGTAACAATAGGAGAAGTAAAGATAGCATTAACAGGCATGAAAAGAGGCAAAGCAGCCAGAGAAGATGGCCTAATAATAGATTTAATCATAGAGGGAGAAGATTTTCTAGTAAAACTCGCTAAATTATACACAAAATGTCTGCAAGAATGCTCTATACCTACAGCTTGGAAAAACCTTATCATTATACCAATTCACAAAAAGGGAGACACGAAAGACCTAAGAGATTACTGCCCAATAAGTTTACTTTCGGTAATATTTAAAATATTTACAAAAATGCCATTCGGCCGCATAGAAAGACAGCTAGATTTTAATCAACCAAGAGAGCAGACTGGCTTTAGAAACGGGAATTCATCAACTGACCATGTACATGTAATTACCGAGGTAATGAAAAATCAACAGAGTATGACAAACCACCATTTAGGGCATTTATAGACTATGAAGAAGCTCTTGATTCTGTCAAAACTTTAGCAGTAATGAAATCCCTTCAAATACAAGGAATAGATGAATGTTATGTTAGAACACTTGAAGATATCTATACAGGAAGTAGAGCAGTCCTAAAACTACATAAAAAATAGTGGGAAAATTCCGATTGAGAAAGGAGTTAGACAGGGAGACCCCATCTCATAGATTATTCATAGCATGCCTAGAAGAATTTGTTGAGAATTTAGATTGGGAAAAAGTTCAATCATGGGAGTAATTGCAAAAGATGATAGAAGATTTGAATAGAGGCAGCAGAAATGTAGGACTGAAAATGAATATGAGTAAAACTAAGAAAATGTTCAAAGAAAATGCAGACAACAAATAACGGTTATGGACGAACCTCTATAGATTGTTAATTAATATACATATTTAGGTCAGATAGTGAGTGTTTCCCAAGGATTTTACGGAAATTAGAAGAAAAATAAGTATGGGATGGAAAGCTTTTGGTAAACAAAATGAGATCATGAAATGTAAAATACCACTTTCTTAAAAAAGAAAAGTATTTAATGAGATGGTCCTACCTCTATTAACTTATGTATCAGAAACTTGGAGCCTTACTAAAGCCTTAGAACATAAGCTAGTTACAACTGAAAGAGCTATGGAAAGAATAATGATAGGAATAACACTAAGAGACAAAAAAGAGCAACATGGATACGAGGGCAAACTAAAGAGAAGGATATTCTCTCAACATGTAAGGAACATGTAAGAAAAAGTAATGGATATATAATGAAAATATCACATATTAGAATTACATTAAGAATAACAGAATGGGTCCCTTGAGATTACAAAAGAAACTGGGGAAGGAAGAGAAGACGATGGATTGAAGAACCAAGATATAGACTGGTATAGAAAGACCATAAATAAATGCGAGTGTAAGGACATGTCTGAGGCGTTTGTTCTGCAGTGGACCAGTAACAGATGAAGACATACACACACACACACACACACACATATATATATATATATATATATATATATATATATATATATATATATATATGTATATATATGTATATATATATATGTGTGTGTCTGTGTGTGTGTAATGTTCTATGACTATATACATTTATCTTTTAGTGTATCTCATTTCATAGAAATATTTTACAGTGGACTGTGTGTACAATGTCAAGGATCATATCCCTCATGTCTCAGCCACGTGTTTTGCGAGTTCCCCGTCCATATGATTATGCCTTTTTTTAATTCTATCTCTATGATATTTCTACAACAACACTCATAATGGCTCACTGGGCACCGTCATGCTCTTGTCATCAAGCGTTTCAGTATGACTTTCTGAACATGAGGAATTTCATCTTCAGCTCCCTTTGCCTTAGATATAAATTGGCAGGAAAGTTCATATATATGCAAATGGCCAGTTAGTGTATTCCTGAGCTAATCTCTTGATCGTTGCTCGGACTAGAGTAAGCACGTACTCGATAAAGCTATCTTAGTTTTTATGGGTGAAAAAATGTTTCTCATTCTTTGCTAAATACCTTTGTCACAAGATTTTATCAAACTCTTGTATTGCCATATAACTACCGCTAGAGAGTTATTGGATCCTTTGACTGGCCTGACAGTACTACACTGAGCCCTCTCTCCGGTTACGGCTCATTTTTCCTTGCCTACACATACACTGAATAGTCTGGCCTATTCTTTCCACATTCTCCTCTTTCCTTATACACCTGACAACGCTGAAATTAACAAACAATTCTTCGTACAAGGAGGTTAACTAATGCAATGTAATTTTTCATTGGTTAATTTCCTCTTGGCAAGTATAGAAGAGTCTTTAACCATGGTAAGCAGCTCTTTTAGGAGAAGACACTACAAAATTAAACCATTGTTTTTTAGTCTTGGGTAGTGCCATAGCCTCTGTACCATGGTCTTCCACTTTCTTGGGTTAGATTTCTCATGCTTGACGGTACACTCGGGCACGCTATTCTATCCTGTTTCTCTTCCTCTTGTTTTTTTTACATTTTATATCTTTATAGTTTACATATGTTGGGTCTAGTTTAATGTTAATGTTCATAAAATATTTCAATTGTTTATTACTTTTATCATAGTTAATTTATTTCTCTGTTTCCTTTCCTCACTGGGCTGTTTTTCCCTTGGGCTTATAGCATCCTGCTTTTCCAACTAGGGTTATAGCTCAACTTGTAATAATAATAATAATAATAATAATAATAATAATAATAATAATAATAATAATAATGATGTATTCTTGTACGAGTCATAAATGACACCTATTTTTTTGCTGCCATTCATTTTAATAGTTTCCCCTTACAGACAAATGAACGTATTTATTCATGCACTTAAAGTATTTGGAAAATTTTCATCATAATATAGAAGATGGTTTTAAAATATAGAGATTTCCAAAACATTATGACTATTCAATTCTTTTGATTACTCCTTGATTATTACGCCCAGTTTGTAAATTACGCATGAACGTAATATAATCTAGTTTTGTAAATAATATCAGAAGATGAATATGAAGAATGCACAATCAAAAATCAAAATCAAAATTCAACGTTGGCGCTGCTTTCCTTTCCTTAGATATATTACAAATCGGTAACGATTTTATTCAACGCTTTCTCTAATTGATATTATTCCTCCACTGACATCCCTCATATCTTATCTCATTTCTCCTTTAATGAATAAAGATACATTTTCATATAAAATATGAATCAAACAAAGAACGTCTTGATTATACGTCCGCCAACGCACCCACTCAGCTGAACATCACATTTGCTGCACTGCAACACAAAACAAAAATCTGCTTATGCTTTATATTTCATATAGAATAATTTCCCTCTGTATACAAGTCATATTAGAGAGCTTTTATAAACAAATGAGAAGCGCTACGCCCAATGGAGCTGGAAATAAAAAAAAAAAAAAAAATCTTGGAAATGTCTTTGCCAACAGGGATTCAATTTCCCGAATCCCGAGCTCAGCTGTGGCTACAAAATTGCATCCAAATGACCTGAGCAAGATTGACGTCTGTCACGGAAACGTCTTAAATCCATTGCGAAGAGTGATCAAGACAAAGGAATAGTCCTCTTGGTTTCTTTACAATGCTATCATCGAGACTATGTGATGTATAGCAACGAATGGATAAAGCTCTATTGCCTATCAATGCTCAATACCTTCCTGGCTGTCTAATTGTCTGATATACAACAAATACATATGAATACTGCTGTCACCATGGGCGGACAACCTTTGTTGGTTCTTTCATATTGCACGCGAAAAACGACCACAGCAGTCGATCAGTGTTTAACTGAAAATGATCACGAACAGCATTGCGGTATAAGCGATGTCGTCTGTTTTTCTACGCACATCACACAGCCAACCCAGAACGAAAATAGCTGACTGTATCCCATGTAAGATATGGGTGGAATCAAGACTCAACCCTGAGAAGGTATACGCGAGTGAAGTATATGATATACGGAATGGCGAGCGTTGAGAAGAGAGGCAAACAGAGACTTACTTGAAAACGTCAATAGCGAAGATTTAAGGCGTCGCTCGGCCTCCCTTCCTCTCTCCTACTGCTTGCAGTCGGCGGACAACGGCAGCAGCAACACTGGCGCTCAGGGCCCAGCTGACGAACGGAGAGTTCTAGGGGGCGGCTCGTGACGGTCCTGTACGTACTAAGCATGTCCCGGACGGTTCGTTGCCATTTGAAAACTGTGGATTCAAATAGAACGCGAGTTTATCCAGTTGATCTTCAATTAGGTATTTGCCGTTTTGATAAAGAATCTCAAAGAATGTAAATATCGTTCGTTGGTGTTTTGGGAAGAGATATTGATTTTGGATTGCTTCTCCGGTCGTGGTCTATCAAACATGCGTATTATTATTATTATTATTATTATTATTATTATTATTAACCAAACTGCAACCTTAGTTGGAAAAGCAAGGTGATATAAGCCCAAGGGCTCCAACAGGGAAAAATACCCCAGTGAGGAAAGGAAATAAGGAAATAAATTAATGAGGAGAACAAATTCACTATAAATCATTCTAAAAACAGTAACAACATTAACGTGACGTTCTTAATTTCAGACAATTGTTTTTATTTTATTTTTTTTAGGATGGTGAGTAAATTGAAAAACTGATATTCTGGACTCATACATAGCTAATTTATTTACAGTATTATCAAAACAAAAGCATCTTATAGTTAATGGTATTTAAACATTCATATATCAGCGGCGTTTCTTTGATTTGCACATAAATCTCTCTCTCTCTCTCTCTCTCTCTCTCTCTCTCTCTCTCTCTCTCTCTCTCTCTCTCAGGGATTACGGGTGCTCTTAATTCCTTCTCGGGAAACTTAACATTTTTTTTTCAACTTGAGTGTGTATTAGATCATGATGATTTACACTTTTGGAATATTCTTGTCAAATATATCCTCAGGATTATTGTCTAAGCAAACTCTTATAGCATAAGGTGTGCGATTGCTTTGGTCTTCAATGGATCTTTGTAAGGTTATCCAGAACTACTAAAAAAATCTTCATATTTTAGGACTAGTGTATGCGACCCGTCAAAAATTACAGTGTCTTTCGTTGCCATGAGGTAGAATTTCTGAAGAGAAACAAAACTATAGAATTGATATTAGATCACTGTAATTGTTCAGAGACTCTTTAGCTATGGTAAGCAGCTCTTTTTGAAGAAGGGCACTCCAAAATCAAACCATTGTTCTCTAGTCTTGGGTAGTGCTATAGCCTCTGCACCATGGCCATCGACTTTCTTGGGTTAGAGTTCTCTTGCTTGAGGGTACACTTGGGCTCACCATTCTATCTAATTTATCTTCCTCTTGTTTTGTTAAAGTTTTTATAGTTTATATAGGAAATATTTATCTTGATGTTGTTACTGTTCTTAAAATATATTTTTCCCTTTTTCTTTTCCTCACGGGGATATTTTTCTTGTTGGATCCCATGGGCTTATAGCAGCATTCTTTTCCATCTAGGATTGTAGCTTAGCAAGTAGTGATAATAATAATATAGTGGAGTCAAGAACTTCTGTCTAAAAATTCTATTTATAGGAAGAAAGAAGGATGCTTCGAAACACGACTTGTTTTAATTTCCATTTCTGTCTTTTATTGGCAGGCGTATTCTTCACAAGAGTCTACGCAATAAACAACTAGATGGGCACACAATAGAGCGCAGACCTCCGTCGCGGCAGCTTATTTCTCGACATTTTGCTCGATCTTGACCTTTGACCTGAACATCTATTAATTGGCATGGCTTTTCATACTCTCAAATATAAACCAAGTTAGAAGTCTCTGTGAGAACAATGTCCAAACTTATGGCTGATTACATGACGTGATTTTGACATTTTGTTTGACCGTGACCTTGACCTTTGACCTTTGCCTTCCAAAATCTATTTATTTCCAGGTTTTAGCATATCATTTAATTCCTGCTACTTTCAATACTCAATGAAAAAAATTTTGGTCAGGAAGCTGTTCACGAACACACACACAAACTAACACACAAACGGGGGTTAAAAATAACCTTCCAACTTCGTTGGCGGAGGTAACAAACTTCTTTTTTTTTTCATTATGATATGATGAATATTTTAATTTACCTCTTGACCTATTCTTTTTATCCCCGGGAGCTGTCATTATCTCCTTTATCAAGGCTCCTTAACCCGCTTACTCCACCTCACTTTCTTTAGTAGTTAACGTCCTTTTTGGAAGAATATTGAGTGAAACCCCCGTAAAGCATTACCAAATCTCTATGGATTTTCTTTTTCTAACTTCTTTTTAGAGTAATTTTTTTCATATCCATCTATTTACATATCTATCTATCTATCTATCTATCTATCTATCTATCTATCTATCTATCTATATATATATATATATATACAGTGTATATATATCTATATAAATATATATATATATATATATATATATATATATATATATATATATATATATATATATATATATATATATATACAGTGTATATATATCTATATAAATATATATATATATATATATATATATATATATATATATATATATATATATATATATATATATATATATATATATATATATATCTGTGTGTATATATATATATATATATATATATATATATATATATATATATATATATATATATATATATATATATATATATATACATATATATATATATATATATATATATATATATATATATATATATATATATATATACATACATACTGTATAATATATATCTTCCCTGTCACGCTTATAGGAGGGAATAGTCATACCTTGGTGAGAAGGATTTCCCCGAGAAGTACACTCGGAAAACCACTCCTGAAAATTGCTGAACCAGCGGGTTGTAATTAGGAATAGTGGGGGAGGCGTTGAGAAGGGTTTTGTGTTTGAGTATATCTTGTGACGAAGGAGGGATAAGGTTGTGAACTCAAAGGCAGGATGCAATCGACTGAGTCACATTGGTGACCCCGGAGTGACGACCATGGGCTGGAGGCCTTTTGGCTAAGGCCCATTTTCTCCATTTCGGCGAACGTCTGTTTGGCGGCTGCCAATCGTTCCGGTGCCAGACGTCTGAATTTTGCGAAGACTGGGGGTCCCGTCGTCTTGATATGGTGATAAATACCGTGCTTGGCAGGAACCGTGGGGGTTTGGCGAAGTTCTGGACGGAAAACTTCCGGGTACGACGTGAGGAGGTAGGCATAGGCATCCGTGGGTGCGCTGATGTGGAGAGCGAGGTTAGAGGGGGCGGGTTGAAGAGGTGTCGACAAGTACGAGTCTGCGTTGACCAATCGTCGGTGGGCGACATCGACCAGAAGGTGGAAATGAGAGAGGAAATCCGCACCGAGGATTGGCATTGTGACGTCAGCAACGAGAAACTTCCAATTGAATTTACCGTTTCCGAACGGTAATGTGAGTCTCTCGTAACCGTAGGTAGGTATCGCAGATCCGTTGGCAGCTACCAAGCGGACGTCGGCAGATGTAGACAGACTACGTCGTGCCTTGAAGAGTTTCCTTGGCAAAAGAGAACGACAAGCACCCGTGTCTACCAAAAATCACACGCCCGTTCCTGCATCCTGTAAAAAGAAAAGATTAGAAACATGGGAGGCCACCGCCACAAGCGATAGCCTACTTACACGTTTTTTGGCCACTGACAATCCTTGGCACATTTCTTCGCGGTTGCCACGAATCTGAAGTGGTAGTAGCAAAACTGCGGCGGATGGGAGGTAGTAAGTGGCTGTAAAAGTCGTTCGTTGGGGGCGTGAGCGATTGGTGGGTGGTGGGCGGCTTTTTCGCCGCTTCGGCACGTCACGGGGTAGGCGTGTATGTCCTACGGCATTCATGTCAGCTTCGGTTGACGTTGAATAGGCATCCTCGTCGTCAGGGGTGGAGGCGTTGATGGAGGTCTTGAAGTGGCTGTCCATAAGGGCGTTGGCTTTGGTCATCAAGTCCTTTATGGGTAAACTATTGACATCGGGTATGGCAGCGCGTACAGGTTCGGGTAAATGGCGTATCCAAAGAGCATGAAGTAGGTTCACCTCACGAGGAGAGCCGTCTGCGGCAGGTTGAAGGCGAGCGATACTGGTCATTTCCCTGAAGGCAAGCGAAGCCCTTTGGTCCCCCAACGGTTGTTGCGAGAGCTGAAAAAGCTTTGCTATACGGGCGGCTGGTGACGGCGAGTACTGCTGCAGAAGGTATGTTTTGAGGGCTTCATACGCTATTGGGGTGTCTCCTTGTTCACAAAGCCAGTCGGATATCTCTGGGAAGGTGTCCTCGGGTATCGCCGCGAGAACATAATCCGCTATGGTGGTTGAGCGAGTCACGCCCCTGATACGAAACTGGACTTCTGAGCGCTGAAACCAAGCAAACGCTTCTCCGGTGAAAGTTTCAATGGGGTGGCGCCAACTGCTGTAGTAGAGTCTGTCTCCGTCATAGTACCAACGATGGAGGGGCGAGGGAGGTGGGGGTGGAAGTCAGTGGGAGCGAGTCGACTTCCGGGGTCACCAATGTGACTCAGTCGATTGCATCCTGCCTTTGAGTTCACAACCTTATCCCTCCTTCGTCACATTTGCATCGTGCTCGACCGCCTGCAAGAAAACGGCCTTGTAGTCCGGTACGACAAGTGTACCTTTGGCGCCAACGAAGTGTCGTTCTTAGGGCACCGTATCACTCCTGGAGGAGTCCATCCCCTCCCTGAGATGGTAGCAGCCGTTCAGAACTTCCCCACGCCCTCGACCGTCAAAGCTCTGCAGGAATTCTTGGGCATGATCAACTATTTTCACCGTTTTCTGCCAGCCATTGCCGCCACTCTTGCTCCCCTCTACGCCTCCCTCAAGGGCAAGTCAAAGGACCTGAAGTGGAGTCCCCTTCAAGAAGCAGCCTTCTGCAATGCAAAGAAGGCCCTATCAACTGCTGCGGCTCTCACTTTTCCTATCCCACACGCCCCTCTCCTTCTCTCCACCGATGCCAGCGACGTCGCTATTGGTGCAGTACTCGAGCAGGTGGTCAAAGGCTCGCCCCGCCCATTGGCCTTCTTCAGCAGAAAACTGTCCAAGGCAGAATCGGGTTATTCTACCTTCGATCGAGAATTGCTGGCAGTGCACTTGGCTGTCCGTCACTTTCGCCATTTCTTAGAAGGTACGCCCTTCGTCATTCGCACAGACCACATGCCTCTGGTGCACGCCTTCACTCGACAGTCTGACGCCTGGTCCGCCCGTCAACGCCGACATCTCTCCGCCGTGGCTGAATACAATTGCACCCTCCAATACGTCCCTGGGAAAATGAATCCCGTTGCCGATGCCCTGTCAAGAAACACGTTGGCTGCCGTTCAACTGGGATTGGATTACAACGCCCTGGCTGAAGCCCAACAACAGGATCCAGAGTATCAAGCTTGTAGGACATCCTGCACGTCACTCCGGGGTCACCAATGTGACGGGCCGAGATAAAAGTTGATTGCATCCTGCCTTTGAGTTCACAACTCCTCTCTCGGCCCGTCACAATCTGAATATTTAGACGTAATTTTTGACGGCTCAGGTACACTTTTGCAATGTCTGTATATATATGTGTGTGTATATATATATATATATATATATATATATATATATATATATATATATATATATATATATATATATATATAATATTAATGTTCATCTGATTTGCTGGGTATCATCTTGTGGAATGATTAATCTTGGTTCATGTAAATGCTTCGAAGCCTAGTGCCATTGCGCCTAATTTACCAAACTCAATTTGCTTTTACAGTAATGTATGATGGAATGGAAAATGAGACATTAAATATCTCAAAAATGTGGCTTTATGAATGAAATATTACGTTATAATAGAAGCTCCTTTTAGATGCTACTTTTACCTCTTCGCTGAGCAAATCCAGAATTACCTGGGTTTAATTCACCTTTCCTCTTTAAATAATAATTATTGTTCTTGTATTTTAGAAGCCTTTTTACACTGAACATTGGGTTGGAGTAGAATAAAAAGTTATCATTCTTGGGTAATTGTTCAGTGGCCACTTTCCTCTTGGTAAGGGTAGAAGAGACTCTTTTACGGTTAGCAGCTCATATAGGAAAAGGACAATGCTAAATCAAACCATTGTTCTCAAGTCTTGGGTAGTGCCATAGCCTCTGCACCATGGTCCTCTACTGTCTTGGGTTAGAGTTCTCTTGCTTAAGGGTACACTCGGGCATGTTATTCTATCTTATTTCTCTTCCTCTTGATATTTTGAGGTTTTTATAGTTCATATATGAAAGATATACGTTGTTATTGTTTTTGAACATATATAAAATATTTATTTTGATAATGCTATTGTTCTTGAACTTCAATTGTAGTTTTTTCCTTTCCTCACTGAGTTATTATCCTTGTAGGGGCCCTTGGCCTTATAGCATCCTGCTTTTCCAACTAGGGTTGTAGATTGGCAAGTAATAATAATAATAATAATAATAATAATAATAATAATAATAATAATAATAATACTTCTAGGTTGGTTAAAACACTAGTCAGCCGTTTAGATACTACCACTGGAGTTATTAGGTATTTTGAATAGCCAGATAGTACTGCATTAGATTCCTCTCTGGTTACGGCTCATTTTTCCATTACCTACACATTTTCCTTTTTCCTCATACATCTGACAACACTAAGATAACCAAAACATCCCTCTTCACTCAAGGGGCTAACTATTGCACTGTAATTGTTCAGTGGCTACTTTCCACCTGGTAAGGGTAGAAGAGCCTCTTTAGCTAGTGTAAAAATCACTTCTACGAAAAGGGCCCTTAGAAATCAAACTATTGTTCTCTAGTCTTGGGTAGTGCCATGAACTCTGTACCAAGGTCCTCTACTGTGTTGGGTTAGAATTTTCTTGCTTAAGAAGGGTACACTCAGGCACACTATTTTATCGGTTTCCATATTTTATTTCATCACTGGGTCATTTTTCTTGTTGGACCCTTTAGGCTTATAGCATCCTGATTTTCCAACTCGGGTTGTAGTTTTACTAGTAATAATGATAATAATCCTAGCTAGAATTCCATTGCAAGCCTCCCTCCTCTGAGAATGAGGCAGTGGCCCACAACAGTTGAATAACATGCCTCTATCATTCTGCTTCTCTATCCAATTGGTCACGGTCCCCTGTTTTTCTATGTATATATCTATCTATCCATCTGTCAGTCTATAAATAAATGAAACGAGCAAGAAAAAGGAATGAACCGTGTGGAAGGAATTGGTGAAGTAAGAATTGTAAAAATTGATGTTAAGATATTTCCACGTGACCTGGTATCACGAAATCCTCTTCACTCGTCTCAATGGAGAGCATCTCTGAATAGAACTGAAAGTGAAGTGGCAACATCTTCATCGTTATCATCATCACCTTCTTTGTTGTCGAAAGGGTACTCATGGCTAAGTGTCTCATGAATATCAATCATCATAGGAATTATTTATTATTTATTAACTATATATATATATATATATATATATATATATATATATATATATATATATATATATATATATATATATATACGTATATATATATATATATATATATATATATATATGTATATATATATATATATATATATATATATATATATATATATATATATATATATATATAGATGGGTGTGTGTGTGTGTCACGCTCAGTGGCATTGGCAGACTTATCACTACTGTCCCTGTCCCTCGGGTACGGGTCTCGTGGGGGAGAAGGAGTAGTTATACCCTGGTGAAAGGGTATATATATATATATATATATATATATATATATATATATATATATATATATGTGTGTGTGTGTGTGTGTGTGTGTGTGTGTGTGTGTGTTTGTCAGTAATACAGAAGCCACTCGGAAATCTTAATTTGATAATAAATTGGGGGAACATTTAGTTCTACAATTATCCAGGTTTATAACCTTATCCAGCTGGAATAAGCGAACTGTAAAATTTCATGAACATTGATTAGAATTTTATATCCATGTATTTATTATATATATATATATATATATATATATATATATATATATATATATATATATATATATATATATATATATATATATATATATATATATATATATATATATATATGTGTGTGTGAAGAATTTTCTTCACTCTTCTTCTTTCAATCGTATTTTTAGCTCTCTTCTACTAATACTATAGCTACCCCTTAAACATTCTCTCCTACATCTAGTTTTCTTTAACGAAACATAGGGAGGACTAACCTAAACTTGTTGACAGTGGCGCACGCCATGCTCGTGACGTCACAGCGTAGATACGCACAGCAGATGGCCTTAGTGTAACCACGGCGTATGTTGGTTCTTTCCTTAAGCTACGTGGGTCGAGATTAAATTTCTAAACTGAATTTTAAATATGAATTTCAATACTGCTGAATTAATGCATCTTATATTTCTCAATACCAATTAAGGTTTGTTAATTTTAAGATGTATGCCTATCGCACCAGTCCATTGCTAATTAATCATTTTAAATATTAATTTTTAGCAAGCCAGAATAGGTAGGATTATTGTATATATAACCTCCCTCAGAGCAGCAAGATTTATCTGAGTATTTAGTACAAAATCCTGCCTCCTCTGCACTCCTTTCAACAATATATTGCCCTGTCCTTAAGTCCCGATATGGCAACCCCAATGGATTACCGTGCGCATCATGACCGTCACTTGTTTGGCAAGGTGAAGCCAGGTGATCTCCTCCTCGACCTCTGTGTCAGCCCATTCAAGGAGAAGCTGCCCTGGCCTGCTGAGCTGACTTGCCTGGTCATTGAACCCTTGCACTTCTGGCTCACCCCCCCCCCCCCCCGCACTCTCTCTCCCAAAACTCGACTCACAAAAGGTTGCTGCCGGTCGGAGAGATTGAGAAGAAGAGGACCCTGGGATACCATAGTTGTAGCCAACGAGGATTCTTGGGGTGAGCCAGGCAATAGTGCAACGTACCAATTAGTGCGACAACCAGGTCAACAGCCACCACGGGCATAGGACTAATCTTTAAAGGAGTGCAGGTACTACATCAATGGCCATTTAGTTTTCCCCCATTTTTTATTAGCTTAGACTAATTTTAACTTTATAGGGAACCTGGCTAATTACAATATTCGGAATGTGTGCGGTGGGATTGTGTGTAAATATCTTTCCATTATTATTTCTTGTTTGAGACTAGCATAGTCTCTGGGTCACGTGGGCCACGTGTCCGACCCCATTTGATTTTTGATTGTTGCAGACCACGTGTCTAACCCATCATTTTCATTATTTGAATTGCATCTCTTTTGATACTATTTTTTGTGTTAAGATGTGCGTTTTGTTTTAATGTAAATTTGCGAATAAATCAATATTAGGTTAATTAAACCTCTTTAGTATTTTTGCTCCCTCATTTATTTTAATGTGTGAAATGAATAATTGATCACGGGACAAAATACCCAATATTTGAAGAGTAAGTCTATAGGTGGTAACAGCGAGAAACTTTGCATTAATATATTTGCTTCGAAGGTAAAGATCCTTATCTTTAAACTTTTTAAACTACTTTACATCACTGCTCCCATTTTGGATTTTGTCTACCTTACATTAACGTAAAATAGCTGTCCAGCATTTCATTGGGGTAGCTGGGACGGAGCCGGAACAGAGCCTGAGAATGAGATGACTATAGACCTGACAAAGCTAGAGTAGGCCATAAATTATTGTTAATCCTACGTGTGGAGTGCTTCGGCCTCTGGACAGTAAAATTTCCCCCTTTTGTATTTAAAGAGTGTTGGTTTGTGAATTGTGACAGTAAAGTATTAGCAGGGTGTTTGTGCCCCGAGAGTAAGTGCTCATATCCTCCCCTGTTGAACTTTATGTAACTGTTATAAGGAGACTTTCCCGGACTAAGTTCCCACTCAGAACATAACCATTAAAAAATTCTCCACACGAGTGGTCCTTCGAACCGGATCTTTTACCTTTGACTTGTGAAGCATTAACGTAATTAATCAGCTTGATTAAGCATATAGTAACTCGCTATATCACTTACCCACACGCACACAGCCAGTTTGTCGAATGTGTAATGCCCAGACTTTAATTGGGAAGAGAAATTTGTAATCAACATGATCTTTTTGTATCGACTACGTGTTTAAGGAAAGAGCTACGTAACCAGGTTAATTTGTTGCTTGAATGTTCTCTACAGAAAGACTAGAATTTGTCGTAGGAACTTCACTTTGTCTCGGATCCGTTCACCCACGTGTGGCGGAATCCACTTATACCAGAAAGTTCTAAGCTACTTGAACTAAGGTTTTTTGTTGTTCAGACGCCCGTGTTTACTGCTCAGCTAGAGCGCCGGTGTACTCGTTTTGTCAACTAATTTTTCTAGCTAAGCATCTAATTTGTAACATTTTGTACCTTGGTCTACCTTCCTTTGTGTCGTTTACCTTCCCTAACCAACAATTACTTTTATAACTAACGTTTCCCGTATACCTAGCACATGTCCTTGTCCTAAAGAGTGAATTGGTGCAACATAATTTTAAGTGTTCTTACAAGTAACGTAGAAACTTAACCCCAAGTCCGTTTCATTCCACGTGTTTGTTCCGAGATGGCGGATCTTATTTACAGCCCAAACTAAGGGTGCGTAATTGTTTGCTACCGTAAGTGAATTACTGCGTGTAGTTCATTTAATTTCCTTTAGCGAGGAGATATTGTTTTAATCCTTTAGCGAGGATATTTTCGTTTTACCTCCGCGTGAGGGAAATTTTATATTTGTTTAGCCTCCACGAGAGTGCTCTTTAAAGTCGCTGCCTTGTGCGCCAGTCTACATTTTGAATAGTTCAGTGGTCGCCTTAGTGCGCCCGTAATTGTGAAATCGTCACAACAGTGTCAGCATCGACCTGTTATTTTAACTTTTAACTTAATACTTTGCATTCATAAGCCCATGTGCTTTCTAATATGTTTCACTTTAAAGTAACTTAATTAGTCATTATCGCCACGTGCGTAAATAATTCTGTTTAGTAAAGTCTAAAGTCACGTGACCTGGGCATTGTCTGCTTTGTTGGACCCGTTCACTTTGAATTTTAAAGTAATTTCATGATTTATTTGTTTTTTGTCCATTTAACCATTTTCCTCCCATCATGAGTGAATTTAAATGTTCAATTATCAACCTTGTAAATTTGTAAAGTTTCATTTTTACATTCCTTTAAAATTCAGATTTATCCCTTGTTTTGTTCTACGAATCCGTTCATCAATCGTGGTCATTCCAAGATGGCGGACTTCATGTTTAACGTAAACAACTCTCCAACGCCTAAGGCGGAAACGCTCAGCCCCGAGGAGATTAACGCTAGGCTTGAGGAACAGGAATTAACATTCACCTTTGTTTGTGAGGACGCAGACCTAGCACTTCATGCTCTCGCTTCAGTAGATTTTCCCAACATGGGTCCTGAAGCCGTGGGTCATTTTAAAACTGAAATTAGTAAAGTAAGAGACGAACTTTGCAATTACAAGAATTTTTGGAGACGTCATTACGACCATCCCATTGTTAAATTAAATTATCCCGTACTTACTGCCTGTTCGAGTAAAGTTGAGATTGCTTTTAATAGCCTCATGGCTCATCCAAATTTACTTATAAAACCTAATCGGTCTTATTCTTCTTCGAGGGCGACACCTTCAGTGACACGTCCCTTTGTGAATGCCATTAACGTTCCCCTAATTGATCCTTCTAATGTCTCGGCAGTCAAGCCCAATGTAATTAATTTTGCATCAAAACCCCAACCTGTTCAATCGTCACATTCCAGTACTATGTTGCCAACACGGCATACGATTAGTGAGTTTGTGTCAGTCCCACGTGCTCCGTCCTCATCTCCGAACCTTAAGCCACCCGTGTTTGATCACCCTCAACCCCCTTTGTCTTTGCCGCCGGTGACAGTCCGTCCCGGAGAAAACCCCATTCATTGTCTTAAAATGGACCCCCCTCGTGGTAGCGCAAATACCACTCAACTTAACCGTGTGCGTGATGGCCAGCAGAGGCCTGTACCGGTAAATTCAATAACTAAAACTGTAGTATCCCATGGACCAGTGCTCACGTTGCCTGACTGTCCAGTTCTTAAGCCCGTAACTTTCGCTCTAACCCGTGTTGACGCTAAAACATCCCCGTTAAAATCTGAAACCCGCTCTCAGAACGAGCCGCGTGATCGCAAGGTTAAGACCTTAGCAGTCAGAAATGAACCTTGTGCACTGACGGCGGATTTAGCGAAGGTCACACATGTAGACCTAGCACCGGAGCTTAGAGCCTGTTTACAAATAACTTTGCTTAAGGATAACGGTACCATGAACACCATTCATTATTTTCATTCACTCTTATATGGCGCGACTTTAAGCATTTATTATTTTTGTCAAGTCATTCAGCAGCATTTTTTCAATCAATCCCATGCTTTAACTTTAAAACGTAAGTTTAATTCTTGCCTTGACAATTTGTCATTTTATTATAATCCCCCTGACATCCTTCAGCTCGTGCTGAATATAAGCTTTGTTTTTAATGTTCACCGTGCAAACATTTCCCTTGAAGATGACATCCAAGACCATAGCTGTCAGAAATACGATGTCCCCATAGACCTAGTTTGTCAAGATTTATCATTCAGGCTAGTGTCAAATAACTTTTCACCTTTTAACGCCGAGAAGGAGGTAACTTTTCTCCTTTTGTCAGGCGACGAATTCAAAGCTTTCATTACGCCAGTAATTTTATATATAAAGACATTTCATGTAAAACGTTGGGTGTCAGACCGGGATTGGGATTCACCCCCATAATTTTTAATTTGTCATTTGGCCTGACTTGTTGCTGAACTCGACCGTTATTGGCTTTCGTTTTGTTTGCTCTATCCGTACCCCTAGGGTGGGAAGAATTGAGTGTTTTTAATCCTTTAATTACTATTGCATCGTACGTTTCAAGTTAACACTGATCATTTACTTATATTAACGCTTCCGTGAAACATTGCCTGCGTGGTTCAATTTTCCCCAAATTCACGTGAAAGCATAACTTTTGATTCAATTGATTTCAATTAACATTAAAGGCGTTTTGTTAACTTTAAACGGACGATGATGTGAAGAACAACTTCACTCATCATTCAGCCAGTAACCTTATCTCGCTCATACTAACAAGTAGTTGAATCACATTTGCCGGAACTAACCCCTCTCCCTTTTTTCTCCCCTTTATCCCCAGGGTGTGAAGAATTTTCTTCACTCTTCTTCTTTCAATCGTATTTTTAGCTCTCTTCTACTAATACTATAGCTACCCCTTAAACATTCTCTCCTACATCTAGTTTTCTTTAACGAAACATAGGGAGGACTAACCTAAACTTGTTGACAGTGGCGCACGCCATGCTCGTGACGTCACAGCGTAGATACGCACAGCAGATGGCCTTAGTGTAACCACGGCGTATGTTGGTTCTTTCCTTAAGCTACGTGGGTCGAGATTAAATTTCTAAACTGAATTTTAAATATGAATTTCAATACTGCTGAATTAATGCATCTTATATTTCTCAATACCAATTAAGGTTTGTTAATTTTAAGATGTATGCCTATCGCACCAGTCCATTGCTAATTAATCATTTTAAATATTAATTTTTAGCAAGCCAGAATAGGTAGGATTATTGTATATATAACCTCCCTCAGAGCAGCAAGATTTATCTGAGTATTTAGTACAAAATCCTGCCTCCTCTGCACTCCTTTCAACAATATATTGCCCTGTCCTTAAGTCCCGATATGGCAACCCCAATGGATTACCGTGCGCATCATGACCGTCACTTGTTTGGCAAGGTGAAGCCAGGTGATCTCCTCCTCGACCTCTGTGTCAGCCCATTCAAGGAGAAGCTGCCCTGGCCTGCTGAGCTGACTTGCCTGGTCATTGAACCCTTGCACTTCTGGCTCACCCCCCCCCCCCCCCCCGCACTCTCTCTCCCAAAACTCGACTCACAAAAGGTTGCTGCCGGTCGGAGAGATTGAGAAGAAGAGGACCCTGGGATACCATAGTTGTAGCCAACGAGGATTCTTGGGGTGAGCCAGGCAATAGTGCAACGTATCAATTAGTGCGACAACCAGGTCAACAGCCACCACGGGCATAGGACTAATCTTTAAAGGAGTGCAGGTACTACATCAATGGCCATTTAGTTTTCCCCCATTTTTTATTAGCTTAGACTAATTTTAACTTTATAGGGAACCTGGCTAATTACAATATTCGGAATGTGTGCGGTGGGATTGTGTGTAAATATCTTTCCATTATTATTTCCTGTTTGAGACTAGCATAGTCTCTGGGTCACGTGGGCCACGTGTCCGACCCCATTTGATTTTTTATTGTTGCAGACCACGTGTCTAACCCATCATTTTCATTATTTGAATTGCATCTCTTTTGATACTATTTTTTGTGTTAAGATGTGCGTTTTGTTTTAATGTAAATTTGCGAATAAATCAATATTAGGTTAATTAAACCTCTATAGTATTTTTGCTCCCTCATTTATTTTAATGTGTGAAATGAATAATTGATCACGGGACAAAATACCCAATATTTGAAGAGTAAGTCTATAGGTGGTAACAGCGAGAAACTTTGCATTAATATATTTGCTTCGAAGGTAAAGATCCTTATCTTTAAACTTTTTAAACTACTTTACATCACTGCTCCCATTTTGGATTTTGTCTACCTTACATTAACGTAAAATAACTGTCCAGCATTTCATTGGGGTAGCTGGGACGGAGCCGGAACAGAGCCTGAGAATGAGATGACTATAGACCTGACAAAGCTAGAGTAGGCCATAAATTATTGTTAATCCTACGTGTGGAGTGCTTCGGCCTCTGGACAGTAAAATTTCCCCCTTTTGTATTTAAAGAGTGTTGGTTTGTGAATTGTGACAGTAAAGTATTAGCAGGGTGTTTGTGCCCCGAGAGTAAGTGCTCATATCCTCCCCTGTTGAACTTTATGTAACTGTTATAAGGAGACTTTCCCGGACTAAGTTCCCACTCAGAACATAACCATTAAAAAATTCTCCACAATATATTTATATATTTATATATGTTTGTATGAGTATATTTTCACTCTATACCATAACATCCCCTTTTGATGGTGAAATTTTCATGAGAGTGAAGAGAATTCACAACCAAGAGAACCATGTAATCTCTATTTACTTGTTACAGGAGCTAATATAGTCAAAGAACGGTGGGCCCAAGAAATAAAGCCTTCGAAAACGGCAAGTCCATCTCTTAATTACCCTCAAGTGAGTTTAGTCAAAATGTTTCTTTTGACAATAGCCTAGACAAGTCTGTTCTAGATGAATTCCTTTTACATATTACAGAGAGTTTCTCTCTTTGTTTTAAGCTCTTAGTTTCAAGTTTATATTGCAGATTGCGTACCGGTTAAGGTACATTACGGGTTGGCCCAGTAGGATTAGATATGTTATCCTAGTCTCACTAAAACCAAGTCTAGTAGATCTGGTGTTCAAAAGTTCAACACTCTTAAGAGGACGTCTCACTAGGCCAGTCTTGACCAATGCATTTTTAGTGTTATAAGATTTAGACAGTGACATGGAATGGGTGTATGTAATATGTTAGGTTAGATGCTTTAAGTACATGTTAGATGTTATTCCTGCTGTAATTCAGTCTGGTCTTTAAGCCCTAATTATGATCTATGCCTGTTATAGTCCTAAAATTTGAAGGGTTATGCTATGTTATTGTATATTTTTTCAATGAAGGGCATAGTGTACTTTTTTAGTTCCTTGCACAAGTTTATTGTATGGCCAAGTAATGTGGAGGAGGCCAAATCAGGATAGTTTTTAGGAACGATATCAACTACTTTTGATTCCTTTTACGTAAAATCCCAACACATAAGCCACGGGCGAGAAATCAGCCTCACACTCGGAGGCTAAACATTAAACTAAAGTAGGCATAGTGTTTTAACTTGAAACATTTAACTCGATACCAAAAAAAAAAAAAGAAAAAAAAAAGAGAGAGAGAGAGAGAGAGAGAGAGAGAGAGAGAGAGAGAGAGAGAGAGAGAGAGAGAGAGAGAGAGAGAGAGAGAGAAGTTTGTTATCTGTAAAAGGAATTTCTTTTGTACCCTTCATAGTTTTGCTTAGATTTTTGGTAATCAGCTCTTCTAGGAGAAGGACACTCCAAAATCAAACCGTTGCTCTGTAGTCTTGGGTAGTGCCATAGCCTCTGTACCATTGCCGTCCACTGTCTTGAGTAAGAGTTCTCTTACTTAAGGCTCACTATTCTATCTGTTTCCTTTCCTTCACTCGGCTATTTTCCCTGTTGGAGCCCTTGGGATTATACTATCCTGCTTTTCTAACTAGGATTGTAGCTCAGCTAATAATAATAATAATAATAATAATAATAATAATAATAATAATAATAATAATAATAATAATAATAATAATAATAATGAAATATCTCATTGATAGTTTTACCTTCACCTTCAGAGTTTTGAAATTGGAGATAGAATATTTAGAAAATGGGAGAAAGTCATGAAGTGTCAACAAGAACTACCAAAGAGAAAGACTGCCCAAAAGCCCACATATTTATATGTTGATTTCGATGTTGTTATTATTATTATTATTATTATTATTATTATTATTATTATTATTATTATTATTATTATTATGCAGTATATGAAAGTCATGTATTTATGTATATTATTTGACTTTCTTTTTTGTAAGCCATTAATAATTCTCATTTCAAGATGATGGAAATGAGGTTGTAGACATAGACTAGTTATACCTCTAAAGTAACAAGGTCTTTCATCTTCTATCACTTGGTTATATACTTCATTTAAAGAAAACGAATTGTTTGAGAGGGTAACTAGAGAATACATTCACCTCGTTTCGGTATTTATTATTATTATTTTTACTTGCTAAGCTACAAACCTAGTTGGAAAAGCAAGATGCTATAAGCCCCAGGGTCCCAACAGGGAAAATAGGCCAGTGAGGAAAGGAAACAAGGAAAAACAAATTATTTTAGGAACATTAATATTTAAATAAATATTTCCAATATAAACTATGAAAACCTCAGCAAAACAAGAGGAAGAGAAATGAGTGTGTGCCCGAGTGTACCCTCAAGCAAGAGAACTCCAACCCAAGACAGAGGAAGACCATGGTACAGAGGCTATGGCACTACCGAAGACTAGAGAACAATGGTTTGATTTTGGAGTGTCCTTCTCCTAGAAGAGCTGCTTGCCATAGGTAAAGAGTCTCTTCTACCCTTACCAAGAGGAAAGTATCCACTGGACAATTACAATGCAGTAGTTAACCCCTAGGGTGAAGAAGAATTGTTTTGTAATCTCAGTGTTGTCAGTTGTATGAGGACAGAGGAGAATCTGTGAAAAATAGGCCAGACTATCCGGTGTATGTGTAAGCAAAGGGAAAGTGAACCGTAACTAGAGAGAAGGATCCAATGCAGTACTGTCTGGCCAGTCGAAGGACCCCATAACTCTCTAGCGGTAGTATCTCTAGCGTCTTTAGGTTGACGGGAACCTAAAATAAGCTAAAAATTATCTATATAATCCTATAGGAAGATATTAATCTTATGGTTTCACTTTACTGTAGCACAATATTCGTACCCACCTACTTTCGTTGAAAACACAATTTTTACTGAATTAGACCCTGAGAATTTCTGACAAGTGGTTCTCCTTCTCCAACTACATCACACATTTGAAAAAGTTCTTTGATTTGAATTTAAGAAAGATGTCTGTATCAACTGCCACTAAAACTTGTGGCCATTTCCCTTTTGAAGGAAAAAAGAAGTTTTACTGGTGTATTTACAAGTATTTTGAACACTTTTGATGATAGGCGTTGGAAATACGCGTTTTCTTGTTTTATGGACGGGTTAAAATAGGAGATACGTCTGAAAAAAAAGCATAGCTTGATAATTATGGATTTCCCCCAATTGTCTATAGCAGAGCAATTCAAATCACCAATAAATACACCAGGAACATTTTCTTATTTTCTTTTTAGTAATTATTATTAGTAGACTAGTTCAGTTGTTGTTGGTGTTATTATTATTATTATTATTATTATTATTATTATTATTATTATTATTATTATTATTATTATTATTAATATCATTATTATTTGTCAATCATAGTCTACAGAGACTGGCTGTTTATAGTGTGGGGTTCCTGGTTACATCCAGCTTCCTTAGGAATCCATCATTTTCCTCATTATAAGTGCTGTTTTAAGTAGCATGCTCTTTTGCACAAATTCTGGGCTATATTGGCTCCAACCTTTTCAAGATTTCTTTCCAATGACTTAAGTATGGTCCCTAGTGCTCCTATGATTATTACCACCACTTCTACCTGCATATTCCATAGCCTTCTCAATTCATATTCGTGTCTTGAATTATTATTATTATTATTATTATTATTATTATTATTATTATTATTATTATTATTATTATTATTATTATTACCTGCATATTCCATAGCCTTCTCAATTCATATTCGTGTCTTGAATTATTATTATTATTATTATTATTATTATTATTATTATTATTATTAATGTTATTATTATTACTATTTTTATTATTATTATTATTATTATTATTATTATTATTATTATTATTATTACTATTTCGGAAGTAGACCCTCTTTTAAGCAGGTTTCTTCAAATGTTAGTGCTGCCTCAGTGGTATTTATCTTGGAATTCAACTTCTACGTGTTGCAAGAGGGTGCAAGGTTTCTCATCTTATTTTCAGGCAAGAAGTGGATGGAATTAAGCAGAGCTGGCTCTATTTATATGGCTCGGTGTGATTGTCTAGTCAGTCACTGGTCTCTGATTGGTCCCCTTGAGCGGAGTCCATACCGAGTCTAGGACAGAGCTGCTCTTCTATTGGCAGAGGAGCTCGCCTAGAGGGGATCCATCTCAGTCAGAAAAAAAAAGATACTACAGCAGCCCCTCAACAGGAAACGGCTATTCCTCCCTCTGTCAGGCCCAAGACAGCAACACTGCCTACTGCCAAGCCCGACATAGGCAGTCAAGAGAGTGCACGGCACGCAAAAACAAGGACCCAAGGTAATAGGACGACCACGGAGAACACGACGTTGAATGTCACAGGTAAACTACAACCAACAGTTCCTTCCCTAGCAGATCTTCCAAGATTCAAAGCCTCTAGGGATACTAACTCAAACCACTCCCCAAGTAAATTGATTGATCTAGCAGTAAAATCAGGTAAAGAAACAGGTCGTGCCATAGCTTACACTTACAAAATAACTAACGATGGGAACTTCATCCTCTTTCCCAAGAATGTCGAAACAGTCGAAACCTTTAGGAACTATCGCCACTTTACAGAACTCGACCCCTCCCAAAGAAGGCGAAAAATTTATGTGTATGGATACCCCCTCTATCTTGACTTAGATTTCATCAACGAACACCTGGCCATTTCAGAAGCTGTTCGCAAACAGTACAAGAAGAACAAGCAGAATTTTGATACCACCACAGTTGTATGCACCTTCACAGGCCCCTCCACTCCCCAATTTCTCGATCTAAATCATTGGGGCAAATACAGAGTTGCAGACTATATCCCGCCACCCACAAGATGTTTTAATTGCCAGCGTTTTGGGCACCACAAGAGTCAGTGCCAACACGAGACTAGATGTGGGGTATGCTCGGAGAAACACGAAACTGAAGTCTGCATCACTAAACACGAAAACAATTAGCCAACCATAGCTAAGTGCCCCAACTGCTCCGCCGGCCATCATGCCTGGAACAAACGCTGCCCATCTTTCATCCATGAGCTAAATCGAAGGGGCACCCCAGCACCTTCACGAACTCAAATCAATCCTTCCCGCCCCTCCTTCCGCCTTCACCCATCCCAATCCTACCATCCTCCACAGTTATGTCACCAATCCTACGCTGAAGCTGCAAAACCAGCTATCCGCCCCTCTGGCACCGAACCTCCTTGCACGCCTCCCCATCATAGCCCTGCTCCCCTCTCCCCAGCATGCTCGGACCCCACCCCCTCCTCATCCTCACAGCAGGTCCCTCCACCTGAACCAGATATCGACCCCTCCACCTCTTCCCGTCCAAGCATCTCCGCCGGCTCTTCAGACTCGACCGAGCCTGTCCCTGCGGTACAGCACTCTGCTGGCTCTTCAGGCTCGACCGAGCCTGTCCCTGTGGTACAGCACTCTGCTGGCTTTTTAGGCTCAACCGAGCCTGTTCCTGCGTTACAGCACTCTGCTACCACCTCACCCATACCCAACCACTCAGCAAACAGATTACCCAATAGTAGGCTATCTAAGGAACCCAGCCCAACCTCTCCTTCCCACCCCGATATCTTACCCTGCTGCTCTTGCATTAAGAAATTGCAAGAAATCACTATAAACCTCCATTCAGCCCTTCATGGGGCCCCTAGGCTCTCCCCAGACTACATGCGCATCATAGCAAACCTTATTAAGGACCTGACCCAATACCATGGATCCTTACAGCAATGATAGCTCGGACTCTGAAGTTTACCTACACACATATGAAACCGGCAAGGGACTTAAAATTATGCAGTGGAACATCGCAGGAGTTAGCAGCAAGTATGCACTCCTCCAATCACAGACTGCCACCCTCAAGCCAGACGTCGTCCTCTTACAGGAGACATTGCTCAGGGAGAACTCACTCTTCTCCTACAAAGGATACACTATACACAAAACTCCTCGCACGGACACAACACGGGGACTACTCATACTAGTAAAAGACACAATACAGTCCACAAAGCTACCGACAATACAGTGCGGAGAAGCTGAACTGCTCAGTGTAGAAATCAGACTGGCCCACACAACACTCATCCTACACAACATATACAAAAGCCCAAGAAAGTCTCTGGAAGCTGAAAACCTTTTTGCTTCTATCTCCGCTTCCAACGCCATCCTAGCAGGTGATCTAAATGCTCACCACCCCTTTTTACACTCTCCAAGTACAAACCCCACTGGGAGGCACCTATACTCCCTCCTTCAGGATTTCCCCAACGTTGCCCTTCTGAACAGGCTACCTGCCAGCACCCACATTGCTGGTGGCACCCTAGATTTAATGTTCATCCCAAGAGCCCTCCATGACACCGCCTCCTGGATGTTACACCCGTCCCTCGCCAGTGACCACTTCGCCATCCTCGCCACGGTACCAACCCCCAAACTCCCACCAATCCCCCCACCCCCGGCAAGATGGAATCCTGACTTTGCCCAATGGGACATCTTCGAGAGGCACATGACAACATGGGCTCTCAAGCTCGCAGAAAACCCATCTGAGGACCCCTTCCTCCTTACGGAGTTTACAAAACAAATCACCCTGGCTGCGGATGCCTCCATGCCCAGGAAAGGCAGGAACCCGCAACACAATCATAAGGACGCGTGGTACTACTGCCCGCGCATAAAAGAAATGAACAAACGGATAAACAGGACAAGGAAGCTCTTCAGACGGCACAGGACTGATGGGCTACTCCTTCTACTGAGGGAGCTCATAGCCGAAGCAGTTCAAGTTGCCAACGAAGTAAAAAGGGAAAAATGGCTCCAATGGTGCAGCAAAATTTCACAACAAACATCTCTCAAAGCCATCTGGGCCTGGTTTCACAAGGTCTCAGGATCCAAAAGACACCAGACCAAGCCCACTCATCCTCAACCCCATCAAGAGGCAATGAACATAGCTCAAACCTTTGCAAATCGATCGAAATCAACTAACCTATGCCCAGCTACCCAGGCCAGGCAGGAACAACTTCGGCCTAGAAGAAATGACCTAGTTAGAGCAGCCTGCAATGAACCGTCATGCACTGATGCGCTCTACACTTCGGCCGAACTTGAGGCTGCCCTAGCTAAATGTAGAGACACGGCCCCTGGTGCCGATGGCATCACTTATTCGATGCTAAAGCATCTTGGCGAACCTGCCAAAAATAGCTACCTACACATAATTAACCTAACGCATGCTCAGAATATCAGGCCCGAACCATGGAACAAACAGGACACCAACCCAATACCAAAGCCTAAGGAAATGAATGCCTATCGTCCCATTGCCCTACTCAGCTGCACTGGTAAGGTAGCTGAACGGATGGTCCTCCGGCGGCTTCAGTGGGCGGTGGGCCCTTTGCACGACAGGCTCTATGCCTACACGAGAGGCATTGGAACACAAGAATGTCTAGCTGATGTCATGGCCACAATCAACGGAAAAAGCGCACTAGTTGTTTTCCTTGATCTTGAGAAGGCCTATGAGCTAGCCAGCTCTGACGCCATTCTGACATCACTAGTCCTCAAAGGCGTCAGAGGCCACCTCCTTGCGTGGACGCAGAAATATACCCAAAACAGAGTAGCTAGAGTTACTTTCCAGGGAGCCACGTCACCATACATACCACTCGAAAATGGCACTCCACAAGGAGGGATATTAAGCCCCTTCTTATTCAATGTACTCATTGAAAATATATTGAAAGAAGACTACCCGGAGGGCATTCAAATCTTCATCTACGCAGACGATATCTGCGTTGTCTGCCCACACATAGTCAACAACAAACACCGTAAAATGCAAATCGCCCTAGACACCATTGCAGCAAGCTACCAGGTCTTAGGACTGAAAATAAACCCGAACAAGACCAAAGCCATGGCTATCAAGCACTCTCAACCACCCCCTCCACTAAACCTACTAGGAACGCCTTTACCTACTTAGGTGTTAACCTCAACTTCAGGCTATCACCCACCCCCGAAATAACGCTCCTCAAGCACAAGGCCAACAGCCGACTGAATGCACTCCGACGCATCACGTCACTAAATCAGGGTGCAACACATCACATTCTAAGACTCTTCTACATTCAGGCTGTACGCTCTTTGGTAGAATATACAGCCCCTGTTCTCACTACCCTCAGCCCTACACAGGAAAAGTCCATTGAAGTAATTCAAAATAATGCCATGAGGACCATCCTCGGTGCCCCGATTTGGACCAGGCTCTCACTGCTTCGAGCCGAAACCCATCTCCTGCCACTCACAGATAGGATAAACTCACGGAACAGCTCTATAATCTTCAAAACTTTCAAGACCAACCGGAACTGCCCACTCCATAACAAACTTCAAGGCCTAATCTCTCTTTCGGAAGATTTGGCCCCTCCTCACACCTATGCTGGCCATCTTATCACAGCCCTAAGATCCAACGGCTCTCAGACAATGCTATCTACACTCAAAAAAGACACCTTCCACCCGGACTTTTCGGAAAAACCCCCCTGGATTCCCAGCCCAATCAAGTACCACTACACCACCCTCCCGTTCTCCAAGGCGCTATGCCCACCAGCACAGGCCTTTAGAGCAGCCCTTGATTCGATCACCCTCACGCTCGCTGACAATGTGTATTATACTGACGGCTCTGTAGACAGGGAGGTTCCTGCGGCAGCTGCAGCAGTCTACTCCCCACATTTCTCGGACTGCTGGAGGATCTCCAACAATGCCTCCACACTCCAAACTGAATTAGTTGTCATACTCAAAGCCCTCACACATTCACTCACCAGTCAAGGTAACACCACGATACATACTGACTCCAGAGGAGCTTTGGCAGCAATCAGGAGCCAAGATATCCGAGAAAACACACTCATCATCTCCTCTATCAGACAGATAGCCCACACACATGCTCTCCAGAACCGACAGATCACACTAAATTGGATCCCCAGTCATATAGGTATACTCGGTAATGAAGAAGCTGATCGATTAGCAAAGCAGGCCCTCCAAGTCACCACTATCAGCATAACCCTTAACCCATCGCATGAACAGTTCAAATTAGCAATGAATGCTTACTGTCAAACACAACTACATAGCTCCATCAGACAAACCCTATTTGCCTCGTCAAAATCAGCAAAATGGCATATCAACACTACCAGCCTGGCACCACATGGTCTACCAAAGAACACGCCCCGCAAACTAGCAGTAATCTACCACAGACTAAGGTTTGGGTACCCCTGCTCATGGGAAATCATCAACCCTGAGGGTAGGCAATGCAAGTACTGCGAAGCTGTTCCGGCACTCCCACTAGATCATTACCTCTGCCACTGTCCAGAAACCACAAATCTGAGACAAAACCTCGGCCAAGGAGTGCCACATACTGCAGAACATGTGACTGCCCACATTCTCAAAAACGTAGAGACGCTTGCAGGTTTTCTGCGATCTTACCCCCCACCTAGGTAAGAAGAGTCTCTCCCAGGCTATGCAGATATCAACTCTCAACCACCCTTAGCCTTCTCTCCTTGGTTAAGGCTTTCCTCCGCCCTTTTTTGCCCTCTAACGCAAATCACTCCGCTCCTCTCCCAGCCCCTCTAACTCACTGGGACCAAGTTCTATAACCTTTCACCCTTAAAACTTCATCTCAACTCTTTAGCCCTCAACAGAACCTAAACACTGGGTCTCTCGACCCTGCCTGCTTAAAGCAGGTATTCATATAAGAAAAATCCTTTCGACTCTGTCCCTGGCATGCCAGAGCCATACCCAGTGACACCAGGCAAGCAGTAATAAGCACTTATGCCTAAAACTGCTTCTTTCCCCTCCCACCGAGAACCCTTCCCTCCTCTCCCAGTCTCTCTAACTCACTGGGACTAAACTCTTTAATCTTTCACCTTTGAGCTTAATCTCATCACTTTGGCCCTAAACAGGCCTAAACACTTGGTTTCTTGACCTTGCCTGCCTAAAGCAGGCATTTCTATAAGTAAAATCCCTTGACGCCGCCCATGGCCAGCCAGGGGCTTAATCAGTGCTGGCCCTTGGGATGAGCAAGCTCGCAACATGTTGCGAAATCTAATTGACCCTTGCAAGCAGCAATAAGTTCTTACACTTAAAACTGCTTCTTTCTTCTCCCACTGAAAACCCTCCTTTCCTCTCCCAGACTCTCCTACTCACTGGGACTCTTTACTATACAGCCTTTCCCTTACCACTATAAAACCTCTTTTCGCCCCTAACGAGGGAAAAGAAAAAATATACTTCCAGGCCCCGCTGATCGTCAACCACCACACCTACCCGCCGGGGAAACCACCTAGGGGTTAGACGCACCGTCAAAAAGCCCCTGTCCGGAGAGAAGCTCCGGGCAATCTAAAGAAGAATCTCAGTCAGGTTGCTACTACGCTCACGATCGTAAGAGTTATTCAGGGTCTGAGTAAATGCACGTTGGGCTCGTAGTGCTGCCTGCTGACTGGCCAACAATCTGCCTGAGTAAGGCTTGGCATCAGGCAATCTGTTCTGCCGCTCAGATCTGAGGTCCGGTGAGTTCTGAGCTGCTTCTTGATTGGTTTAGGCACTTGCCAGGAGAGTCTTCATTACCGGCAGGCTGTCGTGTCGCTGATCGTCAATGTTGGCAAGAGGTTGGGTGGTGTTCCCACAACAGAAGGGAGGAGGAACATCTCTTGTGTCTTGTTAAGGTTCGGCTTTTTTGGACGAATGAGCAGGGCCTCCAGGATCCCGAGCCTTCTGCTCTCCTGGCCATTGCTGATGATCGTAGTATTCATGGTGGTGTCCTCACGTTTGATATTTTTATTGTGAGCTAAGAGTTGGTGCATCTTGATAGTTTCCTGTTGAACATGTTTCAAAAGTCTCATCGTCGTCATTCCAATATGACGGCCGGGACATCCATGAACTTGGCGTTGATAGGAATAGACGACATTGGACTTCTTCACAAATTCCTGCACGGGAGGGACTGGGTTATTCTTTGTGGTTTGGTAATAAATTATCAAGTTCATCTCTGTGTCCTCTTGAATTGCTGGGACTGTTCTGGAGGATATCCTTCATGACCTTCTCATCTTGCTGATAATGCTTGTGCATAAAGCATATGTAGTAAAGGTTGACTTTGGAAGTAGAGAAACAGGTTAGATGCATACAACAGCATTCTTGAGTCTTGCAGAGAGATCGAGTAGCTGTAGGGAAGACTCCGTTTGTATAGTTTCGTAGGTTTCTCGTCCTTCAAGGTTTGGCCTCACCGAGATGTTCGTAGCAGACCTTGATGTTGCTATAATGGCAACAACAATATATGTAGAGGTGTATGCAGTTCAGGAAGACTTGAAGTTTGGCAAAAGCTGCATAGTTTTTTTAATATTTCCATCCGTTTTTGGAGTCCGGATTGTAGAAGTGGGATCTTCTTTCCTGTTTTTTTTTTCTTTCAGTACTGGCTTTATTTTGGCAGAAGTGTTGACGTCATCTTGAACTATAGTGTGTGCTCTCCTCACTTTGAATTCCTTCAGTATTTGATTCAGACAATAAAAACAGTTGCAGCCAGGCTGGTGGCATGTTCTTGGATAGTGGATATATATATATTTGTTCTCTAACACAATTTCCACACATCCCATTCATACTGAAACTCGCATTATCTTAATATGCAGCCTAGACTATTACACGTTTCACATTCGTTTAATGTCTTGGTTTCATACACTCGTTAATATGATGCCCTTCCTCTCCACAATGGATGTGGTGAGATCATTCTGCACGGATTGGATTTTGGCTAAGGAGTTTGCTTTCAATTAAAAAAAAATTTTCTTATAAAATCCTAGTGGACGTCATGAATCCTGCTGGAGGGTGAGTCTTTATCTTATACTTCTTATTCTGTAGAATACATAACGAACTGAAGCTCTGCTAGCCAGATGCACTGGGAACAGAGGCTGGGAAATAACTAGAAGAGCTTTATAGGTGTATCTGCTCAGCATTGTTAATGAGCTGAAACTGATACTCAGCATAACCTATGATTAAAGGTTTCATCTCATTAGGACGTTTTTACTACATTGTGTGATATTGTTTTTCTGTGTAAATAGCATTTTATTAAAGGTCGCTTAATGTTACAGTCGGTACATTACTGTACATGCATTGCTGCGAGTAACCTTTTAAAATAGTATCCCCTGTAAATTATTCTCAAAGAAAACATTTCTGGTTTTACGAAAGAAAACGTCACTCTCTCTCTCTCTCTCTCTCTCTCTCTCTCTCTCTCTCTCTCTCTCTCTCTCTCTCTCTCTCTCTCTCTCTCTCTCTCTCTCTCTCTCTCTCTCTCAAAAGATAAAAATTTTCATTCCTTGTACCGGTAACACTTTGGTTAGAGTTTCTGCGAAAATATACTCATTGTATTATGGACAGCTCCCGAATAGTGAGTGGTATTTCATTCGAATTTTCCAACTAGGGTATCAGCTTATATTATTTTTTGTCATGATGCTCTTGTTTTAATATTACGTGCACAGTTTACGAGCAACAATGTTGGCATCAGACCATATTAGGCCATTGTTCATACGAAAAACTAAAAATTCGCAATTTTTAAAGGTAATAGGAAATAAATTGATATTTTCTTACAAGATGCCCGTATGCTGAAAACTTTTTGAAACGGCGAATCCGATGATCAATATTATTATTATTAAAAACTTAGCTACAACCCTAGTTGCAAATGCAAGATGCTATAAGCCCAGGGGCTCCAACGGGGAAAAATAGGCCAGTGAGGAAGGGAAACAAGGAGACAAATAAACTATAAACTACAAGAGAAGTAATAAACTAGTATTTTAAGAACAGTAACAGCATTAAATTAGATCTTTCATCTATAAACTATAGAAACTTAAAAAGAAAAGGAAGAGAAATTAGATAGAACAGCAGCCCCAAGTGTACTTCCCAGGCAGGAGAACTCTAATTCAAGACAATGGAAGACCATGGTTTAGACTCAGGGTATAACACTACCCGAGACTAGAGAACGATGGTTTGATTTTGTCCCTCTCCTAGAAGAGCTGCTTAACATATAGCTAAAGAGTCTCTTCTACCCTTACCAAGAGGAAATTATTAATGGTATATATATATATATATATATATATATATATATATATATATATATATATATATATATATATATATATATATATATATATATATATATATATTATCTTACGAAGCTGGTCTAGTGTAGAGTAGATATCGTAATTTATTAATAATGTTATTTATATTTATTTATATTTTTTTCATTGTGCAATGAAGAGATGATACCCAACCCATAAAATGAGCTCATCTCATGTAGATATAAGTATTTTATGTAAATTACGTAAGGATTTCGTCGTGAATTTCATTATATTGTTTATTCAAGTTAAAATATGTAATTTACGTATTATTTTTAAAGAATTAACTTTTTATTTCACGTATTTTTGGTAAGAAGTCTTACGTAGTCTATTTGAAAGTTTTGTAGGATTCATGTGAGATAGGAACAAGGTCTTAGGTAATTTTCTTTTATATTTTATGATGTATTGCGTCATGTTAGAGAGAGAATGTTCAGTGACATGTGTTATGGATTGTTGTTATCCACGTGCTTTCGATTGATCGTGAAATGCCGGTGAGAGGATGTTATCTTTGTTTTATTTCTGGGACAATGGGTGGCCGAAGCTAGCTAACCGAGAAAGCCGTCTGGCATAGGGTACATACAGTGTTTGGGAGAGTAATATTTGGCAAGTTTGACGCTTGACACAACCCCCCCCCCCCAACTACCAGAACTGGATCAGGGAAGCTTCTAGAATTAGCCAAATTTCATATATAGGTGACCCAAGGCTGAGTTACATTCAGAGATAGACAGACGTAGAGATCGAGTTAGAACCACACTCTTCCCCCCACTCTCTCTTTCTCTCCCACACGAAACCCAGTGCATATCGAAAGTGTTCAGTGCGTTCTAGTGTGTTCTCTCCTAAGTGACTCTGTGCCCCAAATCAAATTGTGTATCATGCAAGACTAAAAGGTGATATTTGAAATCATTGTATTAAGGTGAGTTGGTATTGTGTAATGTTTTTTTTTAATCGGCCCTGTAGGCAGGATATGTTTAAAAAGTGATTTGGTTAACTATTATTCATTAAGAGTCAAATTGAAAGATTGTATTATTTCAGAATTGTCTCAAGCATTTGTATTATTTTCATTGCATTATTTCTGTTCTTAGCTTGAGGTTTATTTAGATATGATAGTTAAAGTCAAGTTATATAATTTCACATCGTAACATTTTGTTCTTATTCTACGTTTTGTTCAGATTTAATTTTTTCCAGTGAATTATTATTGTGTAAATTCTTTCAAAGTGTTGTAATTTATATAGAATATATTTATTTTTGTAACGAGTGTATTATTCCAGTCATCACTATTCGAGACCAGTTTCCGCTCGATTCCTGTTAAGTAACACAGTGAGAGTTAAATAAACAATAATAATCCTTAAGGTGATTACCCAGGTTAGTTTTGAGTGTACTTAAGAGACCTTTGGATATTCAGTGTTTTATATATTGCTGTCTGGGAGTTATTTAACGGTCACTGAATTTGGGTATTAATGTTTTATATTCTTTCACACTCCTTTTTCTATCAAACTAACTTGTCCTAATTACATTTACAGCTATATTTCTCACTTTCCTCTCCAACTTATATCTACTTT
>NW_027170665.1:567396-582396 GCF_036898095.1 Palaemon carinicauda
AAGGACGCTACCACCAGGTCACCACAACTGTTCCTGTATTTACCTTCCTTCATGCATGTATCTCTGAACAGAATTCATTAAGGAAAGTTTTGGAATCTTTCCTGAAGGACTATAAAGCTCTTTGGAATTTTGATTTGGTAATAACTGTATGGATGATTACAGAATACTTTGAAATGGTTTATTTATGAATATTTCACACTTCATCAATATTGTACTTTCAATCCACATTTTTATCTTTATTTTGATACTTTAAAAGAACATTCTTAGCAAAGGTCTATAACTTAAAGAGATCAGTCTTCACCTTATAATTGGTTTAAAGATTCTACAGCAGCCGTGAGGACCTTGTCACAGATGCACAGAGATTATGGATTCTCCCTTAGTCTATTTCAATGATATCTCTATAACAAGGAAGGGAAATTTACTAGAATATGCATCCATACGCGCGTAATGACAGTATATGAACAGTAAGTAGTTTTCCTTAACACGGGTGGGTACAAATACAAGTGACACAACAGTCACCGTCACATTCATCTTTAGACTGCTGACACAGTAAAACCAGTTTAGCAACGAAATGAAGACTCGTCAGCAGAGCACTAAAATGCATATGCACAATGTGCCCTTCTTCCGTATTTTTAAACGTACTCTCGCTCTTCTCCTGTATCTTTAAACATACTCTTGTTCTTCTCTCGTATCTTTGCACTTTCACTCTTCTGTATCTTTACATGTAATTTTGTTCTTCTCCCGTATCTTTAGATGTACTCTCGTTCTTTACACGTATCTTTTCACATACTCTCACTCTTCTCCTGTATCTTTATACATGCTCATGTTCTTCTCTCGTATCTTTGCACTTTCACTCTTCTCCTTTATCTTTACATGTAATCTTGTTCTTCTCTCGTATCTTTGCACTTTCACTTTTCTGTATCTTTACATGTAATTTTGCTCATCTCCCGTATCTTTGCACTTTCACTCATGTGTATCTTTACATGTAATTTTGTTCATCTCCCGTATCTTTGCACTTTCACTTTTCTCCTTTATCTTTACATGTAATCTTGTTCTTCTCCCGTATCTTTGCACTTTCACTTTTCTGTATCTTTACATGTAATTTTGTTCTTCTCTCGTATCTTTGCACTTTCGCTCTTCTGTATCTTTACATGTAATTTTGTTCTTCTCTCGTATCTTTGCACTTTCGCTCTTCTGTATCTTTACATGTAATTTTGTTCTTCTCCCGTATCTTTGCATTTTCACTTTTCTCCTGTATCTTTACATGTAATTTTGTTCTTCTCCCGTATCTTTGCACTTTCACTCCTCCGTATCTTTACATGTAATTTTGTTCTTCTCCCGTATCTTTGCACTTTCACTTTTCTGTATCTTTACATGTAATTTTGTTCATCTCCCGTATCTTTGCACTTTCACTCTTCTCCTTTATCTTTACATGTAATTTTGTTCATCTCCCGTATCTTTGCACTTTCACTCTTCTGTATCTTTACATGTAATTTTGTTCATCTTCCGTATCTTTGCACTTTCACTTTTCTGTATCTTTACATGTAATTTTGTTCTTCTCTCGTATCTTTGCACTTTCGCTCTTCTGTATCTTTACATGTAATTTTGTTCTTCTCTCGTATCTTTGCACTTTCGCTCTTCTGTATCTTTACATGTAATTTTGTTCTCTCGTATCTTTGCACTTTCACTCTTCTGTATCTTTACATGTAATTTTGTTCTTCTCTCGTATCTTTGCACTTTCACTTTTCTGTGTCTTTACATGTAATTTTGTTCATCTCCCGTATCTTTGCACTTTCACTCTTCTCCTTTATCTTTACATGTAATTTTGTTCTTCTTTCGTATCTTTGCACTTTCACTTTTCTCCTGTATCTTTACATGTAATCTTGTTCTTCTCTCGTATCTTTGCACTTTCGCTCTTCTGTATCTTTACATGTAATTTTGTTCTTCTCTCGTATCTTTGCACTTTCGCTCTTATTATTATTATTATTACTTACTAAGCTACAACCCTAGTTGGAAAAGCAGTATGCTATAAGCCCAGGGGCTCCAACAGGGAAAATAGCTCAGTGCGGAAAGGAAAAAAGGAAAATAAAATATTCTAAGAAGAGTAACAACAATAAATATCTCCTATATAAACTATAAAAACTTTAACAAAACAAGAGGAAGAGAAATAAGATAGGAGAGTGTGCTCGAGTGTACCCTCAAGCAAGAGAACTCTAACCCAAGACAGTGAAAGGCCATGGTACAGAGGCTATGGCACTACCCAAGACTAGAGAACAGTGGTTTGATTTTGGAGTGTCCTTCTCCTAGAAGAGCTGCTTACCATAGCTAAAGAGTCTCTTCTACCCTTACCAAGAGGAAAGTGGCACTGAACAATTACAGTGCAGTAACCCCTTGGGTGATGAAGAATTGTTTGGTAATCTGTGTTGTCAGGTGTATGAGGATAGAGGAGAATATGTAAAGAATATGCCAGACTATTCAGTGTGTATGTAGGCAAAGGGAAAATGAACCGTAACCAGAGAGGAGGATCCAATGTAGTACTGTCTGGCCAGTCAAAAGACCCCATAACTCTCTAGCGGTAGTATCTCAACGGGTGGCTGGTGCCCTGGCCAACCTACTACCTACAATTGACAGTGAGGCAAAGGCTATTCAAAGAATAACTGGAAGAAGGAAGGTACAGCAAATGCAGCTAAACACTTTGCTATAATACCTGGAATTAAACGACAGTAAGGCACTGACTGTTCAAATAAACTTAATGAACTACAGTACTATCGAAATGTTAACTTAATCAGATAAACATACGAGTATATGAGACCAAAATAAGCCAAAGTTTCCTGATTTTCAGTAGAAAAATGTATATTAGTGTTGCGTGGGATTTAAAACCTTAGTTCATCTGTATTAACTAACAGATCTTTACGAAAGGAGTAGCATTAATAAAAGTATCTTATAGTAACTTTACAAAACTTAATGGACAGACATAGACAAGTAGGTAGCATAAATAATAACAAGTATGGCCGTCACAATAGGGAACCCTATTTGCATTCCCCTCATGATCCTTTGCGGTGTTGACGGATAAGTTTCTACCAATCCTTCGTAGCACGGAAGATTCACGACTTGTGTCTTGTCCATTGGTATCACCTTGGTGCTATTCAAGGCCTTCTCCCTCCTGTGTAGGACGTCTATGACTGTCTGCATGATCAGAATAACGAAAATGAGGCCGATGGACGTAAACATCCACATATCGATGGCTTTGAAGTATGAGTTCCTCGGAAGCTGGTTGGACACTTGGCTGAGGATCTGTATCTTTACATGTAATTTTGTTCTTCTCCCGTATCTTTGCATTTTCACTCTTCTCCTTTATCTTTACATGTAATCTTGTTCTTCTCCCGTATCTTTAGACGTACTCTCGTTCTTTGCCCGTATCTTTTCACATAATCTCGCTCTTCCTGGATATCGATGATTGTCCCTTCCCATACGTATTTCAAGCCATTTATTCATCCCTTTTTTAAGCCTTCTGCTCCTGCCTCCTAGGTATACTATTTCGTCGTGAATTCTTTTCACAAAAGCACACCTATAAACTCCTTCACCTTACTATCCTTACCACTTCAAAATATTTCTATATTTCTCATCCTTTCACTTCCTTTCGCACCCCATATTCCCCTTCATGTATTCTCATCCTGGCTTCTACAAACAGTTCAAATTTCACACTAATCTTTTGCATCTATCTTGCTAAATTTCTTGTTTTGCTGATATTGTGTCATGACTCTTTATTATGAGCTGACTATTACACACACACACACACACACACACACACACACACACACGCACACACAGACACGCACACACATATATATATATATGTGTATATATATATATATATATATATATATATATATATATATATATATATATATATATATATATATATATATGCGCGCGTGTGTGTGTGTGTGTGTATGACTTGTGAAGTACATCCCTACTCCTTAGTGAGCACCAATTTTAGTGGCTGATAGTACCAAAATTTTGACCCGGATGTTTGGGAATACACATCACCTTCCTTGTTGATTGATATTTCTATATGTATAGGCCAAATTCATGACAGAAAATTGTGCCTTTATTTGGATTTGCTCCTGATATCATCTCCAACTTTGGAATCCTGTTAGATTAATTTTGTTAAAAACCAATAAGCAACATCTTCGAGGTATGTTGGGTGGACAGTCATAGTCCATAACTTGTTGTAAGTACAAGATTCTTTGAATTAATTATCCTTTAATGTATTTACCAAATTGATGAAATGACACAGTTTAGGAATGATCCAGACCTACTATGCTGCGGTGCCCAGAATTTTTCGTGTTATAAACAATGAAGGTACTTAAAAATATGAATTTTATATAAAAAGTAGATAATTAAAACGATACAATAGGCGGATCTCTCTTTCAAGAAATGTTAGTTGGAAATCTTAGCTATTTGTGAGTTACGGTGTTCAAGAATGGGAAAGTAATGATGGTACTGGCCTAGTGTGTTGATTCACTCAGGAAGGGGAGATGGAATTATTCGAGGAGTAATCATATGCATAACACCAAGTGTAGAAAAGGCACAGACTGATTCTGGAGCAATCAATAATAGATTACTTTAACATTTGTAAAGTCTGAATTAAAACAGTGAGATATGAGTATCAGAGTGTGTTGTACATTAACAAATGAACTTTCAGAAATTTTAAAAGAATAAAAGTAAAAAATTGGATAGAATGCAACACTTTTTAGGCTGGCACACCAGAAGAAAGACTTGTTGCTTGTAATATGAATGCTGAAGATAACAAGTGTTAATACAGGCATGACAGATCTAGTGAGCACTAACGACATTAAAAATACTGCAAACAGTAATCAGGGGCTAGGGGCGGGGGGAGATTTACAGTTTTTGTACTGTAAATAATCTCATTATTATAATTATATTTTTTTCTAAAGCTGCGTCATAAATACAATTGGACTTTCATAAATTCACTTTGACATCTCCAGATGGCGGCCCTAATCATCACCACCGTAAAATTGAGATTAAAAGATGACAACAAAAGGGTTTGTAGAGTATCAGGGTAAAACCTCTTAGATGATAAAAATCGAGAGACTCGCTGTTGATTGTCGTGACAGATTTGCAGTTTTGGAAGCCATACCTAAGGAGGTGGGGACACAAACTGAGGACTGGATTAACATCAAGCTATGTAGTACGGTGAAATTTAAAAGTTGCCGACATTCTTATGACGGTGAGCCCAACATTCTTCCTACACTTGACGGTCGACTATTGAACTTGTGTGTATGTACGCACATACATCACTGGAAATAAGTACTCTACAAGGTTATGAGGTAGGAATAGGAACACCTTAAACACCGGACAAGACCTGAAAGGCTATTAAAACAGGCAAAGGTAAAAAGAAATCGTAAAATAATGAAGTAAAATATGTAACTGATTTGTCGTCAGATCATTTTAAATAAAAGTGGCTCTTAGGGCTGCTGTTGTTAACGCAATACCTTGTTTAATCACGTAATTTTAGTTTCTGCATCTGATTCTTTACTATCTTGCATTCCAATACACTCACATACATTTATATTTAGTATATAAATACACATGTATATATATATATATATATATATATATATATATATATATATATATATATTTTATATATATATATATATATATATATATATATATATATATATATATATATATATATATATATTATTTAACTGACGTAACATTCCCTAACTTCGGTTTGAGTGTTTCAGGGTAATGTTGTTATATGTATGACAATTAATTAAAACAGGGAAACTGAGTGAATATTTTCAAGCAAGCCGGGTTTTTTTTTTTTTCATAAAACGTTGTGAAACTATATCAGTATTTTCCATACTTAAGAGTAGATATGATGTTTCGAAAGTACTTGTGAGATTAACTCTATTTGTTGAATCGGGGGTTATATTCATACAACATCTATTTTGAGTCCATAATATTAAATTTCCCTAGTTACTTAATTAGTCCACTGAGAATCAATACTTATACATACTATTATACATACTATAAAGCGTTAAAACATCAATCTTCAGAATTGAAGGTGGATATTTTACGGTATTACATTTTCTTAAGGTTTACTCTTGCGATCGTTAATATTGAACAGGTCTACATAACAGAAACTAGCGCATACACGAATGAAGTACTTAATTCTGTAGTCAGTTCTTACGGTGAAGGTTATCCAAAAATCATCTTGTAGTTAGACATGTCAGGTGATACATTGAATCGATAACATTGTGTACTAAGCTTATGTGTGTCCTTGAGTGTGTAAATTTTTTTTGAAATCTATGAAAGATTTCTCTTGTTATCACAAGACTTTCCTTGTCATTAACACGTTTGTAACTTTCTGTGAAATAGAACTTAACTATTTACAGTTTTCCCTTTCAAAATAATTCCCTATCAACAGTGGAAAATGTCATTTAAATTTGGATCAGTTCTTTTAATTTTGTTTATTTTCTAATTGAAAAGAAGTGCACGCATTGTTTGCAAACATATTTATACATCACTTTAGATCAAAGTTGTACATTTAGGGAGAGAACACGAATAAAATTCCTGCCTGTAGTGAGCAGTGATCCAGTGACCCGGTTGAAAAATCTTGTCCTGCTCAATCAATAATAAAAGTTTTCTTACCTTTCTTTAACAAATCCTTTACAACAGACTCATATTAAATGCTCACTTCTTTATCCATGTATCAGAAACGAGAAAACTTATAAAGTCGTCCCATGTATACTGACGCATGAATGTACCTAAAACACATGCAGACACCTCTAGTCTGAATGTTATTATTAAAGCATTTCTTACTTGTTTTCTCTAAGTTCTTGTTTAATATTATAGTCATGCATGTGAGGATGTATGCAAATGCAGTTGCAGCATTTATTAGATTTTGTGTTTATTGACTTTATTGCGTTAAATTTCACGGAAAACAATAATGTTTTAAATTCTAGACCAGGTAAAGTAATTCACATTAATATCATCAATTAATATTAAATTTAAGCTTTCGGTTGATAAATATTTTTATCAATTTAATGGAAATTTCTTTGAGGATTCAAAATGCCATGTCTAATTAATTGATAGGTTAGGTAAGTAAGTCTCTCTCTAGGGTAGGTAAGCAAATAGTGTACGATATAAAACTATTAGCGTAGTCCGTGCAAGGAGTTCAACTTACTCATTATGAGATTCTATCTTCTTTATAGCATTATTAGCCCGTTTATTTGGGGGCGATGATTTTGGCGAGTTTGCTCCAGCTTGAGCTGTCATATACCATGTTTTCATTTACATCCTTTTCCGGCACTTCCTCCCTAATGCAGTCTTTCCACCCGTTCTTTGTCCTTCCTGGAACCTCCGCGGCCAACATACCCCTCATCCTTCCTCGTCACATGTCCATACCATCTCAATCTTGCTTCCTGCACATTTTTGAAGCTTCTATAACCCCTGTCGTACCTTTGATATATTCATTTCTCAATCTATCCTCCCTCGTCACTCCAACCATCCAGTGCAACAACCTAATCTCTGCTACATTCAATCTACTTTCATCTGTCCTTTTGATTGGGAGAGTTTCTGATGGTCTCACGGCTGTTTTATATACCATTCCAGTGAGTTTAACTGGGACTTTCCTGTCACACAATACACCCGACACGTCTCTACAATTTTCCCATCCAGAATGTATCCTGCACTTGTATTAGAACCCATAAATCGCCATACCTTCTGCCTAGTTACATCCAACAGATGAAAATTTACTTCTTCTATTACCATGCTTTTTTTCCAATTTGTATGTGGTAAGCACGGTTGTCTTCTTTTAAGGGGTTTGCTTTTGGCTTTGGGGTAGACCTAAGTCCCGATCGGCTGCTCTGCCTGACATCGCTTAGACCCCGGTAACATACGTTTATGTATTGTACGAGTCACCAGCGTCCCTCCTCCTAGCTTCCAGGAGTCCTATCGCAGTTAGGTCGACAGTTCGAGACGTGTGTGGTGTCTGTTAGGTTTTAGGTGTTGGAGTGGCTTTGTTTGTGTGTGTATTAGTCTGTAACACCCGTTTGATTTAAGCAAATCTATCCGTCAATTACATACATAATCTTGGGGTGTCTGCAAGGATAACAAGGTATCCCCCCCTCTGACTGGTAAGCTGCGGATTTTAACCCGCACCACAGACTTCGTGTGGTGACTTCTACGAAGTCTGGGCTTGCTGCCCTAACCGACTTAGCCATCGAGGCTCTAGAAGATGAAAATGAGGCCTTAGTGTTTCTTAAGTTAAAGACTCCAACTAAAGCATTTATGAGTCTTGCGCTGGCTTAGGTCAATGGGTATTTATCTCTTACCTGTGCTTTTGCATTGCATATTCATCATATCTTGTCACGTTAGTATTGGCTCCATCGCTTGCCCGCTTTATTGGTGTTCAAGAGGTCTTGATCTGTACAGGTGGGTCTCAGTTTACATTCACAAAGGATGTGTTGCATTGTTTGCACTGGGTAGCCACACTTGCATTCACTATAGTTGCCGCAAAGATTCCGGCCGAAATAAGACCCACCTCTGATGACGTCATAGCCAATCATGTTGTCTCCCACATTAGCAGCAAGAACAATACATCCCCTTACAAATTTCAAACTATATTACCTTATAATCATTTTAAGAGGATGTGTTGTGACCACTGTTAACGCTGGAGAGACAACATGATTGGCTATGACGTCATCAGGGGATGGGGCTTATTTTAGCTCGGAATCTTTGCGGCAACTATAGTGGATGAGAATCCCCATTCTTAGGTGTTGCTCCCAGTTTTAACCACTCCGGTTCTTGCTCTATTTAATATTACCCAATTTTTTCTTCAGAGGGTTATTCCACTTGGGAGTTGTTCATTTGGGCTCTGGATAGAAAAGCATGATTTTGGAAAGATAAGTTAATGCTCCTGAAGTAATGTGATTTTTATAATAAAGTTTTGGTTATACTGCTACTTTTTTGTGATTTCACTCTTCGAATAATACTATGAAACTTGAATATTGACGAGTTTGATAAGAGAAATGAAAATACCCTCATGCTTAAGAATCGAGGACTGGTAGATTATGGATAAAAAAGGGCATTTCCGATAACCTTAAAATATCAGCACTGCTAGCCTGTCCAAAACGGTGAAAGTTGGCACATGCACTAAGGCAGTAGGCCTACTTGTACCTGTCACGATAATCAGTAGGCCTATATTTTAGCAACAATAACGCTGATGATTTATGGCACAACTTTTATCGAATATTAGCTAAAATATTGCTTAAGTAAAATACTACCATGGCCACTAAAATAACATAATCATTATTCCATAAAAATTAACTATAGAAAAAATAAATTTAATCAAATAAACGAAGTCAATGACAATAAATTTAGAACATCCGACCAGAATACACCAATCTTTGTTGAATTTAAGCGACGCAGTCGGCGGAATTAAGTGAAGTAATTAAGCATAATGACCCAAAGACTTTACATCCTACTATGGGTTCAGTGAGGTCAAGGAACTGAGATTGAACCGTGAAGAAACATATGTCAAAACTTACGTGAACGGAGGAGATTTTATTAGATTTAATCGACTTTTCTCCGCTTGACACTTTTCCTTCCTTTCAATGAGGTACCGGCAGATTTGAGTCGCCACTAGGTGGCGTGCACGTAAAGGTTGACACAGTGGACAGTTCATGTCTACTTTCTCCAGGTCGCCTTCTTCATTTTAGCCCATATCACAGCTGTCATGAATGTTATATCTTCCTGATCCTTCTAGAATCGAACAGAGCGAATGTATCTAATAAGAAAAGCACAAACAGACATCAGAATTTTCATACTGAGAGATAAAAACTTTTTCATTCTTTCATGAGTTTGCTTCGTGGATAGTTTCTCACTCACTGTTCCTTACTAGATATATGTCTACTTAAGGCTCCAGAGCCTTTAAATATGCGGCCCCGAGACTATATAATAAGCTCCCACGAAACATTCGAATGATTGAAGACATTATGATTAAGGCTTTTAAGAGGAAACTGAAGACTTTCTTATTACAAGTCATACAACAGTGACGATTTAACAGTAAATGAACAATACGCGATATGAAACGTTAAATACTCTGAACGAACAAGGTAAAACGACAGTGGAGGTCCTGTAGAGAGTGGGGCTCCCCTGCTGTATGGGACCGGAAAAACAGCCATTAAAGTAAATTAAGTAAGTTCTAGCAAAAAATCTGTCAGCAAATATGTTAGTTTCACGAACAAGAATATCTTTAATATCTTTAGTTACAGATAAAGAAAAGTATTCAATAGGCTTTGAATTACGATTAGGATTCTCAAAAGGACCTACATTTCTTTGGGTAAAAACAAAATCACTCCAACAATCAATACCTCCTGTCTTTTATCTCCAGAGATAAAAAACAAAAAAAACAATGAACTCGATTACCAAATGTTTCAATTCATGCAAATGTTTACCATGGATACATAATTGAAATTTAAAAAATAATTAACATTGCCCTAAATACCTAAAAGCACTTACGTGGTTAAAGCAATTTACAAAACTGATAGAACATTTAGATTAACTCTGATCATATAACATCTCTATTTTATCATCATAATATTTCTCAGAAGACGCGAATTCCAGCATGCGGCGTTTAGTTACAATGAAGAAGTTTTGGAGATGATCCCCATGATAATAATGAAGGATGTGTATGTCTTTCTCACATCAAGAAATGCTCCAACATTAAGGCACGTTGAATTTATATCGCAGGATTATCCAACTTTCTTGGAGGTGCTGAAAGCTTCGATATGAATATATACATATATATATATATATATATATATATATATATATATATATATATATATATATATATATATATATATATATATATGTGTGTGTGTGTACAGTATATATATATATATATATATATATATATATATATATATATATATATATATATATATATATTTATATATGTACATATATATACACATATGTATATATAAATTTATTTATCTATATGTATATACATATATATACATATATACATATATATACAAATATACATATATACAGTATATATATATATATATATATATATATATATATATATATATATATATATTGTAAATTGTATGTGTGAAAAATTATATATCAATCATAGCCTATAGCCTTTATAGACTTTATGCATATTAATGTCAAATACTGTACATATTTTTCAGGCTATTAAATTGCACCCGTAAGTTTTGAAAACAACTGATTTTTTTCTCCCAATATGTCAAGATAGATTTAAATATTAATGATTTTCATGGTGTTATATATTGCACTTGTCAGTTAAGGTTAAATTTTATGGATGATGAACATCAATTTAGTGATTCAATTAAACTATTTTTTTTTCACTTTTAAAGACTAGATTTGATTCTTTACGTACCTTCGTTATTATTGAATAAAAGACCAACACGACTCTAAAGGTTCAAATAGCAGAAAAATATCAGATGATTCGCATAACTAGCTAAATACAAAGTTAGTTAACGTTATAATTTCATGTACACATTTTATTCACGTACGCAAGATCATAGAAAATCGTTTACTATTAATGATGCAATTTGCTAGACTTGCAAGTTTTTTTTTTTTTTTTTTTTTTTTTTTTTTTTTTTTTTTTTTTTTTTTTTTTTTTTTTTTAGATATCCCCCATTACTGTAATGAAAAATGAGCCGAGCATTAACTAGATGATGTTATAAATAAGTTGTGCCAGAATTTCGCAGTAGGTTATTATTATTATTATTATTATTATTATTATTATTATTATTATTATTATTATTATTATTATTATTATTATTATTATCATTATTATTACAAGCTAACCTACTGTCATACTTGGAAAAACCGGATGCTACAAGCCCAAGGGCTCCAACAGGAAAAAATATCCCAGTGAGGAAAGGAAATAAGGAAATAAATCTACTAAAGAACAAATAATGAACAATTAAAATAAGATATTTTAAGAATAGTAACAACTTTTAATTAAACCTTTCATATATACACGATACACTATTGTGTGTGTGTGTGTTTTTTTTTTTTTTTTTTTTTTTTTTAGGTGTGGGGTGATATAGGACTTTCGTTTCTTATTCACTTATCAAGTTCTGGGCGAATTACAACTCTTCCTTCGCGAGCTTTTGTTTTGATTGGCTAGATTCTGACCCTTCCCATTTTGCAGTTGGTCTGGCTAGAGATCGATTCTGCAGTATCCTCGCAAAGTGAAGATGTCAATTACTTGCGAAAGATAGAAAGAGTTTAGTCTCTCTCTCTCTCTCTCTCTCTCTCTCTCTCTCTCTCTCTCTCTCTCTCTCTCTCTCTCAATTATTTTTCATGTTTTAAGACTATGGCTGCAGAATTTTAACTGTCTTTGTTCATTGGCTTTACGATTGATATGTCATCATCATTAGCCGTTGTTAGTCCACTACAGGACAAAGGCCTCGGACATGTCCTTCCACACACTCCTCTTTATGGTCTTTCTAAACCAGCCTACTGTATACCTACAAATTTTCTTGACTCGTCAATCTATATGAACTCCTGTTATTATTCTTTTCCATCCATTATCTGTCATTCTCAGTATATGTCTTGCCCACGTACATTCTCTTTTCTTACTTGTTGTTAAAATATCCTCTACTTTAATTATTCTTTCCACAACTCTCTGAGTTGTAACTAGCTTATGTTCTAAGGCTATAGTAGGACTCGAAGTTTCCAATGCATAATTTGATACTGGTAGGACCCTCTGATTAGATACTTTTTTCTTTAGAGAAAGTGGCATTTTACGTTTCATAATCTCATTTTGTTTACCAAAAGCTCTCCATGCTATGCTTATCCTTCGTTTAATTTCGGTCTCATGTCCTGGGGAAATACTTATTGTCTATCCTACGTACGCATATTCATTAACAATCTCCAGAGGTGATCAAACTTTGAATGAATGATATACGTAAGATAAAATAGTTAACATTTATTAGAACCTTTTCTGTACTGTAACGGTCACAATAAACTTGTTTTTTCGGTTTTCCAATTTATGGATACACTTGGTATGAAGCCTCAAAATATGTTGAGCAGAAAATGTATAAAGAAACTACATTTAACCTGTAAATCGAACCCGTTTTTGGAAGGAGAATGATTTCCAATCTTAAACTATTTTTATCATTTAGGGTAAGAATTTACCTGAATTCAACCACACATGTAGGCTATTTGTCAAATTTAGATAATTAGAGATAAAGTAAGATAAAGTTTACTGATTTTCATTTCATTGAACAGAATTTAATTACTATATACTGGGCGTATTTACTAAGTCGTGTTTATCTTGCTGTATTAATTGTGTATAATTCCTCGCTTAAATGAATTGGTTTTGTGCCCAATATTTTTATTTGTCATGTATGGATGTATGTTTGAAAAAAACTTGGAATGTATGTTGTCAAAACTTCTTTTCATTATAATATTGGATTCTATTTTACTTTATTAGTTTATTGTCCCTTATCGAAAATGTTACGCATAATTTTGTCGGGAAATATAATACTGTATAGCCAAAAAACATGTTTGGTTATCATCGTTAGTTTATTGTTCCTGTTCTGATTTTAACTACTTTTGTACTTTAGCCATTGGAAATGTTGCAAATAACAGGCTTATGCATATCATCATATTTATGTAATTTTGATCCTATTGTCATTTCTCTCTCTCTCTCTCTCTCTCTCTCTCTCTCTCTCTCTCTCTCTCTCTCTCTCTCTCTCTCTCTCTCTCACAGACATACACAAACACGTTCACATTAACTACAATTTTTTTTAAGCGGATCTATCCTGTCGGTCGTGTCCCGCAGGCGTGTCATACACGCTCCTACATTGTAATGAGGTTTTTTTTTTTTTTTTTCTATCTCTCGCTCTCCCCCGCACTGATAATATAAACCTGTTGAAGGTTGCTACCGCATGCTTTGTACCGTTTGAATTTTGTGTCATTGTTGCTCTCAATTATCTGTATATAAACTCGTTGTATACTTGAATGAACTCGGTTGCATTCGTCTCGCCTCTGTTATCACGTAAGTAACCTTGCACACGCGTGAAGTTTAGATGGGATTAGTGATAAAAAGATTATATCAACTCTCATCATCAATTTTACCTTGATAAAATCGTGAAGATCTCACTAAACTCTGAATTTGTTAGTGATCAATATTCCGATTGCATGAAACCACTAGAGCCTATAGTTGCATTAGGAAATAGAATTTGAAGAGTGGTTGAAAAGTAAGCCGTAAGAAAAGAAGTGGAAACGAAGGCTAAGGGACCTCTTAGTAATGCCTACAGCACACCGTGTAAGGTGCACTGCTGGCACTAGGCCTTATGGGGATCACGGATTAGTTATGTTATCTTACTTCGGAATAACATTGAGAAGATTAATATATTTACCGATTGGAATGCTGAAGAAAGCATTTAGGGGATTTTCAAGGTCCTTATCGTGAGCAGTAAAATGTCTTGTCTAAACTATATATATATGTATATATATATATATATATATATATATATATATATATATATATATATATATATATATATATATATATACCATATACACACACATACATATATATATATATATATATATATATATATATATATATATATATATATATATATATGTTATTACGACTAGCTAATTACATAAATTCCCGAGCTCCAAAACTCGCCTGTTTTATATTACATAAGTCTGATACACACAAGAAGTTACACGAGCTCTGAGAAAATTATGCAACTCCCAGACAGTAATATATATGAACACTGAATATCCAAAGGTCTCTTACGTACATTCAAAACAAAACTGGGTGATTACTTCAGGTGAACTATTCTAAAACCATCCTCTTACTTCGTTTTTTAGTTAGGGGAAGCAAGCAAGGTACTGAAACAAATATTGGTGATCGAAATAATACACACTTTTCAAAAATAAATATATTCT
>NW_027170665.1:587396-622396 GCF_036898095.1 Palaemon carinicauda
CGTCTCATGGAGGGCATCCTAGGGGACCTCCCTTTCTGTGTATGTTATGTGGACGACATACTTGTGTTCTCCTCCTCAAAAGAGGAACACCTCCGTCACCTGCGCATCGTGCTCAACCGCCTGCAACAAATTGGCCTTGTAGTCCGGTACGACAAGTGTACCTTTGGCGCCAACGAAGAGTCATTCTTAGGGCACCGTATCACTCCTGAAGGAGTCCATTCCCTCCCTGAGAAGGTAGCAGCCGTTCAGAATTTCCCCACGCCCTCGACCGTCAAAGCTCTGCAGGAATTCTTGGGCATGATCAACTATTATCACCGTTTTCTGCCAGCCATTGCCGCCACTCTTGCTCCCCTCTACGCCTCCCTCAAGGGCAAGCCAAAGGACCTGAAGTGGGGTCCCCTTCCAGAAGCAGCCTTCTGCAATGCAAAGAAGGCCCTATCAACTGCTGCGGATCTCACTTTTCCTATCCCACACGCCCCTCTCCTTCTCTCCACCGACGCCAGCGACATCGCTATTGGTGCAGTACTCGAGCAGGTGGTCAAAGGCTCGCCCGCCCATTGGCCTTCTTCAGCAGAAAACTGTCCAAGGCAGAATCGGGTTATTCTACCTTCGATGGAGAATTGCTGGCGGTGCACTTGGCTGTTCGTCACTTTCACCATTTCTTAGAAGGTACGGCCTTCGTCATTCGTACAGACCACATGCCTCTGGTGCACGCCTTCACTCGACAGTCTGACGCCTGGTCCGCCCGTCAACGCCGACATCTCTCCGCCGTAGCTGAATACAATTGCACCCTCCAATACGTCCCTGGGAAAATGAATCCTGTTGCCGATGCCCTGTCAAGAAACACGTTGGCTGCCGTTCAACTGGGATTGGATTACAACGCCCTGGCTGAAGCCCAACGACAGGATCCAGAGTATCAAGCTTGTAGGACATCCTGCACGTCCCTCCGTTGGGAGGATTTTCCCCTCGAAGACTCCAACACCACCCTCCTCTGTGATGTCAGTACTGGTAGACCGCGACCTTGGATTCCTGCTCCCATGCGCCGACAGGTGTTTGATTTCATCCACGGCCTTTCACATCCCTCGTGCCGTTCTACTGCACAGCTGCTGAAGGCAAATTTCATTTGGCACGGCATTTCTAAGGATGCTAAGGATTGGGTCCGTGCGTGTACTTCTTGCCAAACTTCCAAAGTACATCGACACATGGATTCAGGAGTGGGCACCTTTCCTCAACCTCAGCGTCGTTTCGCACACATTCACGTCGACGTTGTAGGCCCCCTACCCACATCACAAGGACATCATTACCTGTTTACCGTCATCGACCGCTCCACTCGTTGGCCTGAAGCCATTCCCATGGAAACTGCAACGTCCGCCTCATGTACATCTGCCTTACTCTCTGGATGGATTTCAAGATTCGGTATTCCTGAGCATATTATTTCTGACAGGGGAACAACTTTCACCTCTCAATTATGGACGTCATTAGCGAATCTCCTGGGCATCACCCTACATCAGACAACGGCCTACAACCCCGCTGCCAATGGAATGGTTGAACGTTTTCCTCGCACCCTCAAAGCACCTTTGATGTCCCGCTGCAAGGATTGCAACTGGTTTACTCAGCTTCCCTGGGTCCTCCTTGGACTAAGGACCACTCCTAAAGACGCCCTCGACGTCTCGGCAGCCGAAATGGTGTATGGCGACCCGTTGGTCGTCCCTGCCTAATTTTTTCCTTCTACAAACTCCTCCCACGATCTCCAGCGCATACGTCACGTCATGGGAAAATTTACTCCGTTCCGCCAGACTTACAAGCCCCCAGCGAAGCATCACATACCAACGGACTTGCACTCTGCAACGCACGTCTTCCTGCGCAACGACACCAGCAAGCCACCACTAACGCCCCCTTACACGGGCCCTTTCCTTGTGATCCGACGCAGTCCGAAAGCATTCCTCCTAAACATTCGGGGCAAAGAAGACTGGGTCTCCATTGATCGTCTAAAACCTGCTTATCTTCTGCCAGATGACCCGCCTACAGTTCGCCTCTCTAGATCAGGGCGCCCTATTTAACATGTACAGTATGTAATTTTTAGGGGGGGAGCCATGTACCAACCGTGTGTCACACAATTATACATAATTATTTTGTATATATTATGCTTGTATCTGCGCTCTTCCCTCGCACTAAAAAGAACCTGAATGATCATGTCTCCGTTTTGCTCTGTAACATTGTCTGTCTCTCGAACAGGTCATGTCCTGTTGCCCTGAGATTTTGTATATAAAGAAGAGTGTTCCTTAATAAATAACTCAGTCGTTTCCAATCTGTCTTTGAGTTCACAACTCCTCTCTCGGCCCGTCACACTAGCAACTCGTCATTCATTATGTGCTATTAGATGGAAAGCTCTCAATCCTCAATTCAATATGTGCTGTTAGATTTTAGACTTTCAATCTTCCATTCATTATGGACTATTAGATGGAAGGCTATCATTCCTCCATTCATTATGGCTCTCAGATGGTAGGCTTTCAATCTTCCATCCATTGTTCACTAGTAGATGGAAGGCTATCAATCTTTAATTCAATATGCACTATCAGACAGTGAACCATCACTCCTTCCTTCAAACTAGTGCGCTCTCAGTCACATGGAAGACTGAAAATTCACCATTTTGGATGTGATAACAGCTGGAAGACTACCAGTCTTTCATTCATAGTGTTCTATTAGAAATTTCTCCTCTGTATTCTCTGTTATTTAGTCAGTAGATTATTAATCCCTCTTCAGTGTGGTCTATCAGTTAGACAAAATACTATTAATCCATCTTTAGTGTGGTCTATCAGTCAACAGAACACTAGTAAGTCCAATATCCACTGCCAGTCAAATGCAAGACTATCAATCCTTCACTAAGTAAATTCTGATCAGTCAGCTAGAAGACTCTGAATCTTTTTTTTTTTAGAAGCTCTATCTGGTAATATCTATCAATTAGTAATATACCAGAAAATTTGGATTTTTGGAAAGATTGTCATACCAGTGTTTGCTGGATTCAGACGTTTGGCTCCAAACCGTTTGGCAGCCATTACAGGAATTTTGCTGAAATGGAAAAAGTGGGTCTTTGTCTAAAGGTCTCAAATCCATGATCATCATCCCTGCAAATTGTTCTTAAGAAGGATAGATCCATACACCCTTTTGGGGATTATAGGGGTCTTAGCATTCAGACAGAACCAGACCACTACCCCCTCCCCAACCATCGTCGACATTACCACCTACCTTCACAGCCACCTGTTGAGATACTACCACTGAACAGTTTTTTTTTTTTTTTTTTTTTTTTTTTTTTTTTTTGAATGGCCAGGCAGTACTACATTGGATCCCCCTTCTAAGGTTATGGTTAATGTTGTCTTTGCCTACACATACACCGAAGATGCTGGCCTATTCTTACCACATTCTTCTCTGTCTACATACATCTAACAACACTGAGATTACCAAACAATTCTTCTTGGTTCAAGGGGTTAACTACTGCAATATAATTGTTCAGTGGCTACTTTCCTCTTGGTAAGGGTAGGAGAGACTCTTTAGCTATGGTAAGCAGCTCTTCTAGGAGAAAGACACTCCAAAATCAAACCATTGTTCTCTGGTCTTGGGTAGTGCCATAGCCTCTGTACCATGGCCTCCCACTGTCTTTGATTAGAGTATCTTGCTTGGGGGCACACTCGGGCATGTTCTATCTTATTTCTCCTCCTATTGTTTTATGAAGTTTTTATAGTTTATTTGTGAAGGATCTAATTTAATGTTGTTTCTGTTTTTGAAATATTTTAGTTTGATTGTCTATTCTTTTGTAGTTTATTTATTTCCTTGTTTCATTTCCCCACTGGGCTATTTTTCCCTGTTGGAGTCCTTGGGCTTATAGCGTCTTGCTTTTCCAACGAGTTATAATCTATTTTTTTTATCTTCGACTTTCTGAAGGGGTATTAACAGATCCCCATGAACCAAGAAGATATCCCCAAGACTACAATCACCACCCCATTCAGCACTTATACTTTCAATTACTCCTGCTTTGACCTTTGTAATGCTGGGGCCACATTTCAAAGATTCATGGACAGTATCTTAGTTTACCTCCATTTTTACGTATGTCACAGAGATGACATACTGATATTCTCCCTTCCAAAGAAGACCAACCACATCTCCCACACATTGACCTCGACTGCATGCATTAGAATGGCCTTGTAGTCAGAAAGTGGGTCAGGAAGTGTCATTCTGGGTCATTGCAACTGTCCTGACAGCATTCATCACCTTCCTGAGAAGGTATCAGCAGTATAGAAGTCCGCGACTTCTTCGACTGTCAAAGCACTGCAGGAGTTCTTGGGCATGGAGAACTAATATCACCGGTTCTTGCTAGCCATCAGTGGGGCCTCCATCAGCGGGTGACTTTCTTCAATGCAAATAAAGTCTAATAACTGCTACTGCTCTCACCTTTTCCGTGCCATCTGCACCTCTCCTTATCTCCACAGATGCCAGTGACTTCTCTGTAGTGGTGGTACTTGAACAAATGATCAACGGGTCACCCCACCTATTGGCTACTCTACCTATGACTGCGAACTACTGGTGGTGTATTTGGCTGTCAGTCGCTCCCACCACTTATTGGAGGGAACATCCTTTGTCATTTGTACCACATGTCCCTTATGAATGCCTACACTCGACAGTCCGATGTCTGGTCTGTCCGTCAACAACAATATCATTTTGCCATTTTTGACTACAACAATACCCTCTAACACATCCTTTGTAAACTGAATCACTAAAACAACGCCCTTTCGAGAAGCACATTGGGAAGTACCCGAGTACCAAACCTGCAGCTCATTTGGGAAAAGGTCGCCCATGATGACTTCAATGTCACCCTCCTGTGTGACGTCATTATTGGTAGGCCACACCTGTGGATACCTGCCCCGTGTGCCGATTGGCTTGTCAGTTGATACATGGCCTCTCACACCCATCGTACTGATCTACTGTACTGCTACAGAAGTTGAAATTTATATGGCATGGTATTGCTAAAGAGGACAAGGCTTGGATCTGTGCCTGTATTCATGTAAAACTTCAATAGTGCATCGACACACGGATTTTGGGTGTGGGCACTTTTCATTAACTTAAGCATCGTTTTGCTCACGTCCACTTTAATGTGGCTGGCCGCCTTCCCACATCACAAGGACACCATTACCTTTTCATAGTCATCAATCCCTTCACTTGCTGGCCTGAAACCATCCCCATACAAAATGCAACATCCATCTCATGTTCTGCTGCTTTACTCTCCAGATGGATAGCGAGATTCAGCATCCTGGGGTATATTACTCCAACTGAGACATCACTTTCATCTCTCAACTGTAGACTTTTTTACGGCATCTTGCTATCCTCCTACATCATACTGCCGCTTACAACCCTGCAGCCAATGGAATTGTGGAACGTTTTCATTGTACCCTAAAAACAGCTTTCATGTCCCGCTGCACATACTCCAGTTGGTTTTTACAACTTCTTTTGGTCTTACTCGGACTGAGGATCACTCCCAAAGACTCCATGGATGTCTTAGTGGTTGAAATAGTATATGGCGACCCATTGGTTATCCCTACGGAATTTTTTCCATCCGCCACTTACTCTACTGATTCCCAGTGTCTATATCACGCTGTGGGTAGATTTATCCCCTACTGTCAGACTTAAAAGGCCTCAGCCAAGTACCACATACCAAAAGACGTACACTTAGCAACACACATCTTCATGCACGCTGCCACTTGCAAGCTCCTGCTTACGCCATAATACACGGGCTCATTCCTTGTCGTTCATTATACTCCAAAAGCTTTCCTCCTCAAGAATTGTGGCAAAAAGGACTGGATTACCATTGACTGCCTAAAACCCGCGACTTTTCTGCAAGACGATCCGACTACAGTACCACTCTCTAGGGCAGGTTGCCCTTTTTCACATGCTTGGTGTTTAAAGGGATAGCCATATAATGCACATCCAGCAAGCAACCCACAGTAACTACTATCTAACTCCACGAGAAAATTCGAATGGGATACATTAATTTAAACTCTATTTTCTTTACTGTTATTATACCTATGTTAACTTTATTTACTAAAGCCATTGTAAATGTCTCCCTCATGTGACCCCTTTGTGGCATATGAATAATTATATTATCGGTAAATGATATTAGTCTTCGTATTAATTCACTCCACACTCCTGTCACAATGACTTAGGAATTTTCTTCCTGTCCGACCTCCTTTTACTGTATATGGTTCCCTTTCTTTTCCTTTGTACGTTCGATTTGGGAGAGATAAGGATATTTCTACACACCGATCTGTGAATTTAGAAAGTGTCATTGCCTCTGTACCATGGTCTTCTAATGTCTTGGGGTAAAGTTCTTTTGCTTGAGATTACACTTGGGCACACAATTCTATTTCATTTATGTTCCTCTTGTTTTTTCAAGTTTTTATAGTTTATGTATGGAAGCACTATTTTGAATGTTCTTACTGTTCTTGAAATATTTTATTTTAATTGTTCGTTACTTCTCTAGTAGTTTTTATTTTCTTATTTCCTTTCTTCACTGGGCTATTTTTTCCTGTTGGAGCCCTCCGGCTTATAGCATCCTGCTTTTCCAACTAGGGTTGCAGCTTAGCTAATAATAATAATAATAATAATAATAATAATAATAATAATAATTGAAATGTCTTCTTCACGTAAAGGTGTTAATACACACTAGTGAGTTCTGGTACACGCCTTGTTGTCACCATTGCTTTCTTGGAATCATGTCTTTCATATACTGTTAATGGAGCATTGAATACTCAATTGACTGAGAACACGGAGTTATCTGCTTATATTCATTCTCACTAGGCCTGAACCTGTCCTGCCAATCAGAACGCTCTTTAAGTCTTCCTGTTTACTGTCGGGTAACATTGTTACCTACATACAAATCATGTCGGTTAACATCCTATTAAGTTTTAGTTTGTTACGAGCGTAAAACTGATTCGATTCTGAAAAATAATGAGGTTGGAGAAAATAAAAAGGAAACGTGTAAATTAATTGAGGAAGATCTAAGAAATCATCAAATATTATTGTTATTATTATCAAACAATAAAAAACATTGGTAAAAGACATGAGAAAAATAAGATAATTTAAAATTATAAATAGTACTTAAAACACTTTTCTGCTGAAAGCAGAGTTATCTAGGTTTAGTTTTGGTTGAAGTTTTTCTAGAAAAACTTCAACCAAAACTAAACCTAGATAACTCTGCTTTCAGCAGAAAAGTGTTTTAAGTACTATTTATAATTTCAAATTATTATTATCATTATTATTATTATTATTATTATTGTTGTTGTTGTTGTTTTTATTATTTTGATTTTCGATCGTTCATATAATACAAATTATATTAGCCCTTAGCTTGCCTAGGCATTGTATGTGAAAAATTGTAGAATAGAACAAAATTAACAGAAATTAAATTGAGAAATTTAAAAGAAATAAATCAAATTAAGATGAAAAGTATCTTCGATTAAGATGGGGTATCTAATTACACGAGAACTGCCGGCGATCCTTAGTGAAGATTATATTCTCTCTCTCTCTCTCTCTCTCTCTCTCTCTCTCTCTCTCTCTCTCTCTCTCTCTCTCTCTCTCTCTCTCTCTCTCTCTCTCTCTCTCTCTCTCTCTAGGGTAAAAAGGTAGCCTGGGGGACCTCATTGTAGTGGCTCATAAAGCACGACCCAATAAATTGGAAAATGGAGGACATTTTAGGTGAAAATTGAAATGAGTGACGAAATTATGTGGGAAATTACTTATTGGAAGATGATCATTTCAATCCATTGCCAAATCTGAACCCTCCTCCTCCCCCCCTTCCTCTCCCCAGTCTTGATATATTTCAGTCCCATGGAATTCTTTCAATAGATTTCATTATTGCTTGCATAATTATAGTAATAGATAATATGGCTTCAATTACCACCTGATGTTCGTATTCATGTTGCATAAGATTTTTCATAACTCTGACCATCCTTCACATTCAGATCTCCCTGGACAATTCTATCCTGTTCGTAATACTAGGCAGGTAGTTAATTCTAATAGTCAGACCTTCTCCATCATGAGGCACAATACTACACAGTATTCTAGAAGGCCACATTATGACAGGGGCTATTTTTATGTCGACTAATATATGACAGGATCCTTTGTTACATAGGCTACATTATGACAGGAGCCATGTTTACGTAGACTACTTTGTGACAGGGGCCTTTGTTACATAGGCTACATTATGATAGAAGCCATTATTACGTTGACTACTTTATAACAGGAGCCTTTGTTACAAAGGCTACATTATGACAGGAGCCATTGTTACGTCGACTACTTTATGACAGGAGCCTTTTTTACATATATTACATCATGCCACGAGTCATTGTTATGTAGACTACTTTATGACAGGAGCCGTTGTTACGCAGACTATGTTTTGACAGGGGCCGTTGTTTGGTAGACTAATTTATGACAGGAGCCGTTGTTACGTAGACTACTTTATGACAGAAGCCTTTGTTACATAGACTACATTATTACAGGAGCCGTTGTTACATAGATTACATCGTGACACGAGCCGTTGTTACGTAGGCCACTTTATGACAGGAGCCGTTGTTACGTAGACCATGACAGAAGCCATTGTTATGTAGACTACGTTGTGACAGGAACCGTAGTTATGTAAACTTCTTTATGACAGGAGCTGTTGTTACGTAGAGTACTTTATGATTGGAGTTGTTCTTACATAGGCTACTTTATGACACGAGCCGTTGTTATGTAGACTACTTTATGACAGGAGCCGTTGTTATGTAGATTACTTTATGACAGGAGTCGTTCTTACATAGACTTCCTTATAAAAGAAGCTGTTGTTACATAGCTTACTTTATGACAGGAGCCGTTGTTACATAGACTACTTTATGACAGGAGCCTTTGTTACACAGGCTACGTTATGACTGGAGCCGTTGTTACGTCGACTACTTTATGACAGGAGCCGGTGTTACGTCGACTACTTTATGACAGGAGCCTTTGTTACATAGACTACATTATGACAGGAGCTGTTGTTACATAGATTACATCATGACACGAACCGTTGTTATGTAGACTACTTTATGATAGGAGCCGTTGTTACGTAGACTACGTTGTGACAGGAGCCGTTGTTACGTAGACTACTTTATGACAGGAGCCTTTGTTACAAAGGCTACATTATGACTGGAGCCGTTGTTACGTCGACTACTTTATGACAGGAGCCTTTGTTACATAGACTACATTATGACAGGAGCTGTTGTTACATAGATTACATCATGACACGAACCGTTGTTACGTAGACTACTTTATGACAGGAGCCGTTGTTACGTAGACTACGTTGTGACAGGAGCCGTTGTTACGTAGACTACTTTATGACAGGAGCCGTTGTTACGTAGACTACTTTATGACAGCAGCCGTTGTTACGTAGACTACTTTATGACAGGAGTTGTTGTTACGTAGACTACTTTATGATTGGAGTTGTTCTTATATAGACTATTTTATGACAGAAGCCGTTGTTATGTAGATTACTTTATGACAGGAGTCGTTCTTACATAGACTACCTTATAACAGAAGCCGTTGTTATGTAGATTACTTTATGACAGGAGTGATTGTTACGTAGACTACTTTATGACAGGAGCCTTTGTTACAAAGGCTACATTTTGACAGGAGCCGTTGTTACGTTGACTACTTTATGACAGGAGCCTTTGTTACATAGACTACGTTGTGACAGGAACCGTTGTTACGAGACTGACAGGAGCCATTGTTACGTAGACTACGTTGTGACAGGAACCGTTGTTACGAGACTGACAGGAGCCGTTGTTACGTAGACTACGTTGTGACAGGAGCCGTTGTTACGTAGACTACTTTATGACTGGATTTGTTCTTGTATAGACTACTTTATGACAGGAGCCTTTTTACATAGATTACATCATGACACGAGCCGTTGTTACGTATTCTACTTATGACAGGGGCGATTGTTACGTAGACTACTTCATGACAGAAGTCGTTGTTACGTAGGCTACTTTGGTCCTTCATAGAAAACTGGGCTATAAATCAAACCAGTTACTTTCAATGTACAATCCTTATGATTCTAAATTTGTGATTCAGGGTTACAATGAAGCCTACATGGAACAGAGTCAATAAACAATCTGCAGTCAGATCTTCAATAATTCTAATCCCAGTTTTTTTTTTTTTTTTTTAATTTAATTCGAATCGGTTTAAAAGTCCCTTGATTAATAGACCCGTTCATTTTAACGCGCAAGGGACCTCTTATCTCTAAGGTATTGAGGACTAATATCATCAATCTTCCTATTTTTCTGTCCTCACCAAAGAGACAGACAAAGGCTGACTCGTTCATTTCACATTCTCTATCACTTCCTGTTTTCTCTTTCCGTCTCTGGCGCTTTCTCTCATTTCCAAACGTCTTTCCTTCATTTCATTCAGATTTATAAATCAGTAGTAGATGTCAATAAGAGTAACCTCTTCCTATGATCAAAGGGACACAAATATAGGGGAGGCGAAGTTAGATCTCACTTTGAGGTGGGAATTAAGGTTGTATGTTGGGCGATTGTCATTTAGGTGCTTGAAAAAATATATACAATATATATATATATATATATATATATATATATATATATATATATATATATATATATATATATATATATGTGTGTGTGTGTGTGTGTGTGTGTTTGCGTGTGTCTACTAGTGTGCCCGACTAGTCAAAAATGACGGCCAAATTCTAATATAGATATGCATACACACATACCCCTCTCACCAGTGTATGGCTACTCCCTCTCCCTGCTTCCCGAGGGACAGGAATATATATATATATATATATATATATATATATATATATATATATATATATATATATATATATATATATGTATGTGTGTGTATATATTTATGTATATATATATATATATATATATATATATATATATATATATATATATATATATATATATATATGTATATAGCCAGACACTTGTTCTTTATTGTATAGGAGAAATAGGTGCATGTGTTCGAACGTGTGCTCACGTCGCGCTTGCCTACTAAGGCCTAGAGAGTATAAGTATATTTTCTACACCTTGCGTCTGTTATTTTAAAGCAAAGACGGAGATACAGATGAACAGGAAGAAAGAACACGCAATTGAAGAACGCTAGGATTTACAAAGAGAGAAAGTCCTGGATGGTTGTCTTTTTCGTGAATGACAGAGCGAAGGGACAAGTCCAACAGAATATGTCTTGGACAAGTCATTCCGCTTTTCGGAAGTGTCTTAGAAACCGAACATATGCAGGTATAGGTTTATTCGGTATCAAATCACTGAAAAATTAAAAAAAAAACTACGGAAAGTTGTTTTGGCCTATTTGAAACGCCCATGCCTAGCGATCTGCTGGACTACGGTTCGATTCCCAGTCATGTCCGATATTTTTTCCTAGTGTCTGTAATCTCACCATCCTTGTGAGCTAAGGATGGGGCGTTTGGGGGAACCTCTAAGTCCACCGGCTGAGTTATCACTATCCTTTGCCTGGCCCTCACTGGTCCTAGCTTGGTTGAAGAAGGGCTTGAGCGCATATCATATGTATATATGGTCAGTCTCTATGGCATTGTCACTGTCCCTTGCGTCTGCCATTCATGAGTGGCCTTTAAATCTTAAAACTTAAAAAGGTAAGGGAGCATGTGATTCATCCAGGATTCAGCATATATATATATATATATATATATATATATATATATATATATATATATATATATATATATATATATATATATATATATGTGTGTGTGTGTATATTTATGTATGTATGTATGTATATACACATACCTCAGCCCAGTACACAGGAATTGAATAGAATGTGAAGATACCGTTTGATATCGTGTTTATGTAGCACATTTTCAAAGTACAATTTTTTTTTTTTTTTTAGATGTTTTGAAATCAACCAGACCGCTCGGCGGCTTCATCTTTTATTCAGTTTTTGTGGCTTCTGCTATACTCCACATCTTTTATACGCACACACACACACACACACACTATATATATATATATATATATATATATATATATATATATATATATATATATATGTGTTTATATATATATATATATATATATATATATATATATATGTGTGTGTGTGTATATATATGTATATATATGCATATATATATATATATATATATATATATATATATATATATATATATATATATATATATATGTATATATATATTTATGTATATATATATATATATATATATATATATATATATATATATATATATATATATATATATATATACAGTATGTATGTATATGTATGTATATGCGCAAAAAAACACTATATATATATATATATATATATATATATATATATATATATATATATATATATATATATGCATATATAAATATATGTATATATATATACATATATATATATATATATATATATATATATATATATATATATATATATATATATATATGTATATATATATATATATATATATATATATATATATATATATATATATATATATATATATATATATACATACATACTACATTTGTGCGTACTTGTGTAAAATACACATACGATAAACAAAACTGCTTAGGTAAGAATGATTAAGACTATTGATTTAATTCAAAATATAATTCAAATAAATTCCTTTAGGATCTGTTAATAGTAATTTGAATGAAAAAAAATTCAGAACCATAAAATGAAATAAAGGATTGATTGAATAGTTCTAAGGTTTCTCGTCCGGAACTCTTTAAACGAATTTTCCCTCCAGATCAATAACAGCCTATGTTGGGCTTCATATAGTTTGTTTAATATATCTTGTTATAATTCTGAATACATAACTCAGAACCATTTTAGTTTCACAAATGAAAGTAGTGTTGACTTGGATGTACAAGGTAATGTACAGTAGTTCTCTTGCTTGAGGGTACACTCGGGCACGCCATTCTATCTTACTTCTCTTCCTCTTGTTTTGTTAAAGTTTTTATAGGTTACATAGGAAATATTTATTTTAATATTGCTACTGTTCTTGAAATATTTTATTTTTCCTTGTTTTCTTTCCTCAATGGTCTATTTTCCTTGTTGGGTCTCCTGGGCTTATAGTATCCTGCTTTTCCAACTAGGATTGTAGCTTAGCAAATAATAATAATAATAATAATAATAGTAATAATAATAATAATAATAATAATAATAATAATAATAATAATAATAACTATGGTCATATTCAATTACAACAACAAATACAGCCTTTTCTAGTCCACTGCAGGACAAATGCGTTGGACATGTCAATTAATATCTGGGGTTTGGCCAGTTTTAATCACCACGCTGACCAGTGCGGATTGGTGATGGTTGGAGATTTTCGTCTGATCGCTCACGGCAAACCAACCTAGTAGGGGTGGCCCTGACTAGTACATCTTTGTTGATCATGGCGATACAAAAACCCTTTCACTGCGTTAAGGTATCCCCACTCAGATAGGGACCTTATGTAGCAGACTGTTATATATACGATTATCTAAGAACACGTTAGAAAAAAAAGTTTATTCGCCAGGAGGTAATAATCTCCAAATATAGCCAGTATTAAGTAATCTATACATAAGTATTTTTAGGGAAAAATATTTATTGGTAGATTATAATACTACTTCCGAAAAAATGGAAGATTGTTATAACTAACATTTTTTTTTTATCCCAGGGATAAGAAAAAAAAAAATATTGTTCTCATGTGTGTTTTTGAATGAATAATAAATAAACGCATTATGAAGTAATAAGAGAGATTCATATAGCTTATAATTTGATTTAATTATTTCTGTATAATGATAGACTTAAAGATTTAATTGACATTATCAATGATGCAACAAAAATCATATAGAAAATCGTGACTACAATATAAAGAAAATGTTTACGAGAATTTTATGATAAATTCCCATTGGGTAAAAATGAAAGATTTCTGGGAATAAAAATAGATCAATAAAAAATGTCGAAAGGTTTGCATGGGATAATACTGATTTTTCCATTAAAAAGCAATAATAATGTGCCATTTTGATAGACGCTCAAAAGCTTATACATCTATGTAAACTTTATTGATGCGATGGGACAGAATCAGAATTTTTTATGGGTTGCACATGATAACGCTGATTATTTTCCATTAAAAAGCAATAATAATGTTTCTATTTTCTTTTTTTACGCATATTGAAACCGTTTTCATAAGCAAACATTTGTGAAATATGCAACTTTTAAGCACTGAAGTTTGTCAAAGGAGACTCAAATTAAAAATAAATCAAGTGAAAAGTTGGATGGATCTTAATTTTTTTTTTTCTAGGATTTTTTTCTTATATGGACAGATGAGAAACTTCCGTTTTTGTCTGATATTTTGGAGGTAAAAAATAGAGGGTAAAAAAGAATTTTTTTTTTTTTTTTTTTTTTTTTTTTTTGCAGTTATTTGTAACTTATGTACCGGAGCCGTCAAAAATGACGTCTAAATAATTAGATGTACACGCACACACACAGATTTAACCCTTCCCATCCCCTCCCCCTTTCCTAACTACAACCCGATAATTCGGCAATTTGTGGGAGTTTGGTTTCCGAGTGTGCCTCTCGGGGTACCACCTCCCACCTGGGTTGGACTACTCCTCTCGCCCTGCGCGTGATAGGAAATATATATATATATATATATATATATATATATATATATATATATATATATATATATATATATATATATATATATATATATATACATAGCCAGACAGTTCTTATTTTTTGTATAGGGAAGACAGTTGAGTAATTAAGATAAAGTTGTTCTTCCTTTCGAAAGACTGAAATTTATTTAGTCGTATGTGCAGTGAAATATAAGGGAAAGCCTAAACGAAAGTTTATTATTATTATTATTATTATTATTATTATTATTATTATTATTATTATTATTAGCTAAGCTACAACCCTAGTTTGAAAAGCATGATGCTATAAGCCCAAGGGCTCCAACAGGAAAAAATATCCCAGCGAGGAAAGGAATAAAGAAATTATTAAACTATAAGAGAAGTAATGTACAATTGATATAAAACACTATAATTGTTTGGTAAGATATTTCTCTTACTGGTCTGCGTCAAGTTAGTTTTGGTGTGATTTGAGGCTGAATATTCATAGTATGTAAAAGTGTGATTTAACAAAAACATCAAAATTACAAAAATATACTGCCAAAATCAAACCAGTGTTCTCTTGTCTTGGGTAGTGTCATAGCATCTGTACCATGGTTTTCTACTGTACTTTTTTGGGTTAGAGTTCTCTTGCTTGAGGGTACATTCAGTCATACTATTTTATCAATTTCCTTATTTCCTGTTCTCTCTGGGAGTCCTGCTTTCCTAGCTACGGTTGTAGCTTGGCTAATAATAATAATAATAATAATAATAATAATAATAATAATAGTAAATTGTTCAGGGGCTACTTTCCTCTTGATAAGGGTAGAAGACACTCTTTAGCTATGGTAAGCAGCTTTTCTAGGAGAAGGACACTCCAAAATCAAACCATTGTCTTCTAGTCTTGGGTAGTGCCATAGCCTCTGTACCATGATCTTCCACTGTCTTGGGTTAGAGTTCTCTTGGAGGATACACTCGGGAACTTTTCTTTCTTATTTCTCTTCCTCGTGTTTTGTTAAAGTTTTTATAGTTTATGTAGGAAATATTTATTTTAATGTTGGTTATTAAAATATTTTATTTTTCCTTGCTTCCTTTCCTCACTGGGCTATTTTCCCTGTTGGAGCCCTTGGGCTTATAGCATCCTGCTTTTCCAACTAGGGTTGTAGCTTAGCTAGCAATAATAATAATAATAATAATAATAATAATAATAATAATACCGGGAAACAAAGGTTTTTATATTTAGCCGGAAAATATATTCGCCAATACAAATTAATAAAAAGATGATGCAAAACTATATATTACATTTCTAAAGATAATAATAAAGTCTATTGCCATTATACAGGGAAGTTGACTTTTTTTTTTTTTTTTTTTTTTTTTTTTTTTTTTTTTTTTTTTTTTTTTGCAAAATATGTATGCTATATGTTCCCGTAAAAATACTATTTCCTTCCTTAGGCTGAAAATGATTAAATTTTCATCTATTTTACTGGTTTGCTTTTCATTTAGGTCAAAGAGGAAAACATTAAAGATTTTTTAACCAATGCGTTTCTCTTTGCCTAGTTGATTAGCATTCAGGAATCGAAAAACTAAAACAAGTATTCTTCATAATTCATTAAAATACTCAATTCTTCCATGTACATATGGTAAATAAAATAAACACAGAGTCTACGAAAAAGGAAATTAATTCTTATTTCTTAACATTCGAAAGGAACATCTCCCTTCGTCTTCAGAAAACAAGTTTTTTTATGCAAAAGGTTTGTAAGACAGAAAACCCATTACAGTCTCAAGGAGAATTAACAGCATTCAAGGTGTTTTGTCTACATCGTTCAATAACTCATTTATAATGTTCATAATGTTATTCATATATAAGTAAAATACTACTGTCAGGTCATTTAGATTTTCCTGTTATTTTTCACGGCACGAAATAAATGATGATTTTTGTCTGCGACATTGCGAATGTGTATGATTTAAGAAATGAGTTTCATTGCTGCTTCAATGTTTATTGATCTCAATTGTAAAATTTATTTTTCCATCTTTATAGTTGTGTTAACCTATTGAAAGCTTCCCTACCTGGTGATATGCCGGACTGGGGTTCGAGTCCCGCTTATGCTCCATAGTTTCTTGTAATGTCAACAACCTCGTCATCCTTATGAGCTAAGGATGGGGCGTTTGGGGGAGCCTATAGATATCTCTGCTGAGTCATCAGCAGCCATTGTTTGGCCCTCCTTGGTCCTATCTTGGTTGCAGAAGTGGTTGGGCACTGATCATATGGATATACGGTCATACAGCTAAGGCATTGTCACCGTCCCATGCCTCTGCCATTCATGAGCGACCGTTAAACAAAGGTTGCTGTGGCCTGATTGGTAACGTCTCTGCCTGGTGTTTGTCAGTCGGGGATTCGAGTCCCGCTCAGATTCGCTAGTGCCATTAGTGTCTGAAACCTTACCATACGTGTGAGGTAAGGTTGAGGAGTTTGGGGGAGCCTATAGATCTATCTGCCGAGTCATCAGCAGCCACTGCCTGGCCCTCCCTGGTCCTAGCTTGGGTGGAGAGGAGGCTTGGGCGTTGATCATATAATATATGGTCAGTCTCCAGGGCATTGTCCTGATTGCTAGGGCAATGTCACCATCCCACGCCTCTGCCATTCATGAGCGACCTTTAAACCTGTGTTCCCAGAAGTATGTTGTTCTTACGTTCTCAGAGGTAAATAGGCTGATATTTTTGCATGTCTTCCGACGGAGAGAAGCCGCTAATGCAATATTACCCATGGCAGAGGTTAACCTATTTGTAACAACAGATTAAGGAAGGGCTTTAGCGCACATCGCATAAAGGGAAGACTTACAAATAGGAAAAAAATTGTGGTTTTTTTTTATTCCCCCAATAAATTTGTTAGAATAACACGGGTAAGTGACACATTAGCGTTATGCTTAAAGTAACCTTGTAGCATCTTGAAGTTCAGGAGAAATTCTGAGGAATAGGCTGAAAATGATCATGCGAAAATAGGAAAATACTGGCGTTTATTCGTGTTTACGGCAGTCGGTATCCGTATGTATGTATGCATGTATGTATGTATGTATGTATGTATGTATGGACCAGGATATATATATATATATATATATATATATATATATATATACTGTATATATATATGTGTGTATATATATATATATATATATATATATATATATATATATATATATATATATATATGTATACATATTTATACACAAACACACACACACACACACACACACACACATATATATATATATATATATATGTGTGTGTGTGTGTGTGTGTGTGTGTGTGTGTGTGTGTGAGGCGTCAAGGGAACTAAACGGATTATATGGTCTGGGTGTTGAGTGTGAGGGCGTGTAGACAGTTAGTGTGTCAGTGGTGCTGGTAAGTGCACGGTCATTCTGGCAGTGACAAAAAAAAAAAAAAAAAAAAAAAAAAAAAGTGAGGGTCCAGAAAAGTGAAAACGTAATACTGCGTGTGATAGGATCCCTAAAAAAGAGTGTAATTCTAATCTTTATGGCTCCTGGGTATGTGACCTGTATAGAGCTACAGTTTCAGTGTAATGTTTGTGTGCTGCTGCCAATATTAGCTAGATTTGTCCTTTGGAATGGAAACGGACCCGAAACATTTTGCCAGTCTTTTTTGGGGGTGACTGTGAACCGATCTAGCTATATTGAGACCATCATTTAGGAAGGATTTTTGTGTGTGTTTTTTTTTTGTGTATTTCTATCAAAATATGATCTTACTTCTTAAAATGGATTTTCTCTTATTATTATTATTATTATTATTATTATTATTATTATTATTATTATTATTGTTATTATTATTATTATTATTATTGTTGTTGTTGTTATTGTTATTATTGTTATTATTATTATTGTTGTTGTTGTTGTTGTTGTTTTTATTGCTTTTATTATTATTATTATTATTATTATTATTATTATTATTATTATTATTATTATTAGTTAAGCTAGAATCCCACTCGGAAAAGCAGGATGCTATCAAGTCCAAGGGCTCCAATTGGTAAAAATAGCCCAGTGAAGAAAAGAAATAAGAAAATAAACTATATGAGAAGTAATGAATACTTAAAATAGAATATTTTAAGAACAGTAACAACATTAAGTTAGAAAAGACTATCGCCGAAAAGAATTCATTTTTCGAATAACAAACGAACTTATTCCATATCTATTGGCATTAATTTATTCTTTATTACGTTTCCCCAGTAAAATGAATTGAAGAAAAATTCAATTAGATATCTGGTCTATGGGCCACGTCAGCAAAAATTTTCTGAAAGCTTTTCTTTTTTTTTTCCTCCCTCCCTGGTCTCGAAAATAGTCCAGAAGGGGGACATATGTCTGGGGGGTTTTCCGAGGCTGCCATTGGTAGGATACTTGCAACCACTGGTAGGATACTCCATTGGTAGGATACTTGCAGCCATTGGTAGGATACTTGCAACCATTGGTAGGATACTCCATTGGTAAGATAATTGCTACCATTGGTAGGATACTCCATTGGTAGGATACTTGCAACCATTGGAAGGATACTTGCAACCAATCACAGTAATAGACTTAGTTGTGAAATCCTTGTAGCAATTGGCTGCTAGAAAGTTTCGTGGCATTGACTCTTGCTTCTATCCCCCCCTCCCCCCCCCCCCCACCAATGGTACTCACTAGCCGGTCCTTTCCATCTTTCACTCTCTCTGGATTTGGCTTTTTTAAATGAATAGAAAGGAACTCTTGCTTCTATCCCCCCCCCCAATGTTACTCACCAGCAGGTCCTTTCCATCTTTCACTCTCTCTGGATTTGTTTTTTTTAAGTGAATAAAAAGGAAACGCTTTCAAACGATTTACTTCTGTGGATATGAATTCAAACAAATGATGCCCTTTTTTTTTTGTTAAACTCTCTTCCCCAGTAGCATATTTACACTTTGTTAATAACGAGATATAAAAGATTTATTCCCACAAAAGGCTCTCAGATATTTAATGCCCAAATTTGCATTTTGAGAGGATATTTTACTGGAATTTGCGTGTTGCCACTGATAATAGCTTTATGGGAATATCCGAATATCTTGAAATTTATGCAGGGCTTTGAATGGCGCAGACGGAATCTGCTTAGTCTGCAAAATTGGGATCGCCTCTCTTCCGTTTCTTTCACTCTGGAGTGAAAACTCGATACCGCATTTCAACATCATTTCGAATCGCCATCACAGAAAGTTAGGGAGAGCATTTTTTGGGCGAGGCGAATATTTTTTCCATAAACGGAGATATTACCTGTTGAGTTTATTGGCTACACGTTGACCGCTCCATAACAGATTGAGGGAAAAAAAAAACATTTTATGAGTGTAGCTAACGTATTTAGTACTGCCTCACAGATTACGCTGGATTCTCTAGGGGAAGTTACATAAGTCCTACGGTCTGCATTTTTTTTTTTTTTTAGCGAATCTTTTTATGACTGAAATTATTTTTATTTTTCTCTTGTATGGCGTGAATCTATTAAGCTTCTTTTTACAAGGAGAGTTTTTTTCTCCTGTATGTCCTGAATCTATTAAGTTTCCCCTTTTAGCAAGGTGAGTTTTTCCCTTGTATGTCCTGAATCTTTTTAGCTTTCCCTTTTAGCAAGGCGAATTTTTTATCTCTTGTATATCATGAATCATTGAAGCTCTCCCTTTTAGCAAGGCTAGTTTTTTTCCCCTTGTATATCCTGAATCTTTTAAACTTCCCCTTTTTGCGAGGGGAGTATTTATTTTCCTATATGTCCTAAACCTTTTAAGCTTCCCCTTTTTGCAAGGCGAGTTTTTTTTCTCCTGTATGTCCTGAATCATTTAAGATTGCCCTTTTTACAAGGAGAGTTTTTTCTCTGTTGTATGTTCTGAATCTATTAAGCTTCCCCTTTTTACAAGGAAAGTTTTTTTCTCTTGTATGTCATGAATCTTTTAAGCTTCCCCTATTAGCAAGACGAGATTTTTCCCCTTGTATGTCCTGAATCTGTTAGGCTTCCCCTTTTAGCAAGGGGAATATTTTTTCTCTTATATGTCCTGAATCTTTTAAGCTCCCCCTTTTTGCAAGGGGAGTTTTTTTCTCATGCATGTCCTGAATCTGATAAGCTTCCCCTTTTTGCAAGGCACATTTTTTTCCTCTTGTATATCATGAATCATTGAAGCTCTCCCTTTTAGCTAGGCTAGTTTTTCCCCTTGTATGTCCTGAATCTATTAAGTTTCCCCTTTTTGCAAGGCACACTTTTTCTCTTGTATGTCCTGAATCTTTTAAACTTCCCCTTTTTGCGAGGGGAGTATTTATTTTCCTATATTTCCTAAACCTTATAAGCTTCCCCTTTTTCAAGGCGAGTTTTTTCTCCTGTATGTTCTGAATCTCTTAACTTCCCCTTTTTGCAAGGGGAGTATTTTGTCTTGTATGTCCTGAGTCTGTTAAGCTTCCTCTTTTTGCAAGGGAAGTATTTTTTTCTCTTGTATGTCCTGAATCTATTAAGCTCCCCTTTTAGTAAGGCCAGGTTTTTCTCTTATATGTCCTGAATCTTTTAAGTTTCCTTTTTTTGCAGCCGGAGTTTTTTTTTTTCTCTTGTATGTCCTGAATCTTTTAAATTCCCATTTTGGCAAGGGAAGTATTTTTTCTCTTGTATGTCCTTAATCTATCAAGTTTCTCTTTTTTACAAGGGGAGTATTTTTTTCTCTGTTATGCCCAGAATCTTTTAAGCTTCCCCCTTTTAGCTAGGCGAATTTTTTTTCTCTTGTATGTCCTGAAACTCTTAGCTTCCTGTTTTAGCAAGGGACGTTTTTTTCTCTTATATATCCTGAATCATTTAAGTTTCCCCCTTATTAAAGGGAAGTATTTTTCTCTTGTATATCCTGAATCTATTAGGCTTCCCTTTTTTGCAAGGGGAGTATTCTTTTCCTCTTATTTGTCCTGAATCTTTTAAACTTCCCCTTTTTGCAAGGGGAGTATTTTTTTCTCTTATATGTCCCAAATCTTTTAAACTTCCACTTTTTTGCAAGGCGAGTTTTTTTTTTTTTATATGGCCTGCATTCTTTAAGCTTCTCCTCTTTTTTCAAAGGGAGTATTTATTCTCTTGTATGTCCTGAATCTTTTAAGCTTCCCCTTTTTGAAAGGGGGGCGTTTTTCTCTTGTGTGTCCTGAATCTTTTAAATTTCCCCTTTTTGCAAGTCGAGGTTTTTTTTTTCTCTTTTATGTACTGAATCTCTCAAGCTTCCATTTTTTGCAAGGGGACTATTTTTTTCGCTATGCCTTGAATATTTTAAACTTCCCCTTTTTGCAAAGTTAGTTTTTTTCTATATATCCTGAATCTTTTAAGGTACCCCTTTTAGGTAGGCGATTTTTTTCTCTTATTTGTCCTAAATATCTTAATCTTCCCTCTTTTGCAAAGCGAGCATTTTTCTCTTGTATGTCCCAAATATTTGAAGTTTTTCCTCTCAATAAGGCAGTTTTTTTTTTTTTTTTTTTTTTTTTTTTTTTTGTATGTCCTGAGTCTATTGAGTTTCCCCTTTTTGCAAGGGGAGAATTTTTTCTCTTTTATGTCCTTGATATTTTAAGCCTCCCCTTTTTGCAAGGGGAAATTTTTATTCTTGTATATCCTGAATCTTTTGAGCTTCCCTTTTTTGCAAGAAGAGGTTTTTTCACTTGAATGTCCTGCATCTTTTGAGCTTCCCCTTTTTGCAAGGGGAGTATTTTTTCTCTTATATGTCCGTAATATTTTAAGATTCCCTTTTTGCAAGGGGAGTATTTTTTCTCTTTTATGTTCGTAATATTTTAAGCTTCCCCTTTTTGTATGGGGAGTATTTTTTATCTTTTATGTCCGTAATATTTTAAGCTTCCCCTTGTTGCAAGGGGAGTATTTTTTCTTTTATGTCCTTAATATTTTAAGCTTCCCTTTTTGCTAGGGGAGTATTTTGTCTTTTGTATGTCCTGAATCTATCAAGTTTCCCCTATTTGCGGGGGGGAGTATTTTTTTGTCTTTTGTGTCCTTAATATTTTAAGCTTCCCCTATTTGCAAGGGAAGTATTTTTTTCTTTTGTCTTTAATATTTTAAGCTTCCCCTCATTGCAAGGGGAGTATATTTTCTCTTGTAAGTCCTGAATCTATTAAGCTTCCCCTATTTGCAAGGGAAGTATTTCTGTTCTTTTATGTCCTTGATACTTTAAGCTCCCCCTTTTTGCAAGGCGAGTTTTTTTTTATCTTTTATGTCCTTAATAATTTAAGCCTCCCGTGTTTGCAAGAGGAGTTTTTTCCTCTTGTATGTCCTGAATCTTTTGAGCTTCCCCTTTTTGCTAATCGTGTTTTTTCTCCTCTTGTATGTCCTAAAACTTTTTAGCATCCCCTATAAGCAATGCGAGCTTTTCGAGGGAGAGAAAAAAAAAGAAACTCTTAAATCTAAGAAGTAGTAAGCGATAGTAATGTGACCAACGATGCCAGTCTTGGAAACTACGAAATAAAAATTGACATTATTTTCATGCAATTAATCCTTGTTCCCATTCTTTAGGAAAATTTCTCTCATCCAGATATACCTTCTTTTATTTTGATAAGATCTAATTGGTAATTTTCGTACATCTGTATTCCCCTCACCTTTTATTTCCTCATTCATTAATGAGGAATGAGTCTTACATTTGTATAGATACAATCATTCATATCAATGCACTCACACACATTATATATATATATATATATATATATATATATATATATATATATATATATATATATATATATATGTATATATATGTGTGTGTAAATATATATATATATATATATATATATATATATATATATATATATATATATATATATATATATATATATATATATATATATATATATATAACACCAAGCTAGAAAGAGGTAGAGCGAGTACGGTAACGGTATTAGTAGGTATTTATGTCTTTTATATATATATATATATATATATATATATATATATATATATATATATATATATATATATATATATATATATACTAACAAAACTCAAAGTATGATTGTAAGTCAAGGACCATGGCTCCTCAACCTCTTGACCTCAGCATTGATAATGTTTCTTTAACTTTGTATGACTTTTTAAATTTTAGGTGTGATTCTCGACAAATTTACTTTTGAGAAACACTTTAGGTCTGTGTCCTCTTCAATTACAAAAAAAAAATGGTCTTATTTAGAAAGTCTTTCAAGATATTTGGTGATCAATCTATTCTGAAAAAAAGTGTTTTAATTCTTTCATTTTACCTTGTTTCGAGTATTGTTCTCCTGTCTGGTCTCCAGCTGCTGACTCTCATCTTAATTTGTTGGACAGGAACTTAAGGTCTATTAATTTCTTATTCATTGTGTAGATATTAATCTCTGGCACCATCGTTCAGTTAGTTCATTATGCATGTTGCATAAGATTTTGTATAATTCTGACCATTCTTTACATTCTGATCTTCCCGGACAGTTCCATCCTGTTCGTAATACTAGGTATGCAGTTAATTCAAATGGTCATGCTTTCTCCATCATGAGGCTCAATACTACACAGTACTCTAGAAGTTTTATTCCAGCTGTGACTAAGTTGTGGAATGATCTTCTTAATCCGGTTGTTGAATCAGTAGAACTTCAAAATTTCAAACTCGCAGCAAATGTATTTATGTTGAACAAGCTTACATAAGTCCTTTTATAGTTTATATATCAAATGTCTGTTTTAATGTTGTTAAGTTTTTTAAAATATTTGATTTTAATATTCACTACTTCTTATACCGTTTATTTATTTCCTTTCCTCACTGGGCAATTTTTCCCTGTTGGAGCCCCTGGGCTTATAGCATCTTGCTTTTCCGACTAGGGTTGTAGCTTAGATAGTAATAATAATAATAATAATAATAATAATAATAATAATAATAATGATAATAATAATAATAATAATAATAATAATAATAGTGTGTATGTGTGTTTTATAAATATATGTGCATTGAATAAATTATGTATGCTTAGAAATGCATACTCATTCCTGCATTTTTCAAAAAGGGTATGAATATTATTTTCCATTATTATTTCAAGTGACTTCCATTGAAGTTATGGACTTAGCAATTCTGCATCTGTCAAAACTTAATTCAAGAACTCTCTTGACCTTAAATTAACTCATATGTTTTTAAGATATTGCATTTTCATAACATAATTCAGTCATATTTAAGTGATTCTGGATCTTTAACTTGCAGGCCCCGGAAATGATAACAGAACTTTAGTGTCCAATTAATGTAAGTTTAATGAGATTTCTGAATGTCGTTGAAGATAGGTCGAAGGAGACCGTAAAATGTGATCGAGGAGGTTTTGACATGTGAGCGCCTGCATGAAAAATCGGTTCCGCCATCTTAAAAAAAAATCGATTCCGCCATCTTAAAAAAATCGGTTCAGCCATCTTGAAAAAATCTATTCCACCATCTTGAAAATATTGATTCCCCCATCTTGAAAAGATCAATTCTATCATCTTGAAAATATTGATTCCGCCATCTTGAAAAAATCAATCTTACCATCTTGAAAATATTGATTCGGCCATCTTGAAAAAATCAATTCTATCATCTTGAAAATATTGATTCCAACATCTTGAAAAAATAAATTCTACCATCTTGAAAATATTGATTCCGCCATCTTGAAAAAATCAATCTTACCATCTTGAAAATATTGATTCGGCCATCTTGAAAAAATCAATTCCACCATCTTGAAAATATTGATTCCCCCATCTTGAAAAGATCAATTCTATCATCTTGAAAATATTGATTCCGCCATCTTGAAAAGATCAATTCTATCATCTTGAAAATATTGATTGCGCCATCTTGAAAAAATCAATCTTACCATCTTGAAAATATTGATTGCGCCATCTTGAAAAAATCAATTCTACCATCTTGAAAATATTGATTCCGCCATCTTGAAAAAATCAATTCTACCATCTTGAAAATATTGATTCCGCCATCTTAAAAACAAAGCAATTTCCATATGAAGATTTATGGTGTTGTAATTCTGAAAAGGGAATTGCTTATTTGTGTTCCATTTTAGTGTAATGTTGCGATGCTTAAAGTAGTTCAGTGTCTTAGAAATGCATTGATGGCTGCAGTGGGATTGTTACTGAAAAAGAATGGAGGTGATAAATACTAACATCTCGGAAGGATATATGATTGTTTCTTTACATTACCTTTTTGATAATAGTGTGCATCATATGTCTCACTATTTTCTTGTCCCTGATGCATTCCCAACTCAACGATAATTGTATTCCTTTATTCTGTTGATGCTGTTTGGCATCATACCTTGAAAATGGACCTTCTTTGTTGCTTCCGGTGTCCTTGCAAATGCCTTCGACCTGCATGTGTCGAGCATTGGGAAATGGAGGAGCTCCGTTACAAGCTACATCGGCAAGGTCGCAGAAGAGTAGCTCTGCTCCGCCTCCAGGAACGCAAGGAGGAGATGAGAAGAGAAAAGGAAAGAGAGGAGAGAAGGGTCCAAGAGAAGAGACGTCTTCATGAGCAGTTTGGCCAGAGATATGGCATCGACCGTGCATCATTATCCACTGATGACGGTGATTCGACACCTTGTGGTCCTTTTTATAAATCTATCGCTCAGAAGCGCCCGAGCATAGCACGAGAGTTTTATGCTCCCCGTATTAGCGAAAGCTCCGTAGATGATGCACATTGCAGTAGCAAGGTTACTTACTCTCCAGTAGACTCGCTTGCTGTCAGTGAAGTAACTACAAGGGAGAGAAAGTTATCTGAATCACCGAGCCAGTCTAAGGTTTCTGATTCTGCCATAAGTTTGCATTCACAAGAAATGCTGGAAGCCCCTAGTTGCTCAAAAGCTAGCTCTAGTTCACCGAACCAATGTACCGAAGACCTAACGCCCGGCGATTCGGTCAAAAGTTCTTGTTTCCACATCCTCCCAGATTTGACTAAAGATGCAAGAGAAAAATCTGACTATAAAGATAGGTTGAAGGAACTTCCTGAGAAACCCGTGCGACCGAAATCTTTGCTAGGCCAAGTGATGGTAAACCAGATGACAAATGGCAGAAGAAAGTCCACTACTTATGAGTTAGATGAGAGAGCTCCTGGTCAGAGGTACTCCATGATGAGTTACCGAGACTGGCTAAAGGAAGGCCAGACCAAGGTCGATTACCTCATGCCCCCTATGCAATCTGTGGCAAGTCTCTCCAGATCAAGATCGGAGCCCCGACTTCCCCAGGCGAATGCACGCCAGAAACTCACAGTTAGTAGCGACAGATCTAAAACTAGAAAAGCACAAAAGCAGGCGATGGCCAGGTACGAGCCACGTAGTCGTAGTGCCAGTCGACCTCGGGATCACCACGAGAAAAGGTCGACGTCGAAGAAGAGGGAAAAGTGGAAAGTAGAGAGGAAATACACCGAAACGAGTGGCAGAGCCAATGAAAATCGGTTGTCTATTGTAAGTGTAGAATTTCACTCGGATGTCTTGGATCGTAGAAAGGACCGCGGACATCATTCCAGGCCCACTTCGAATCATGTCTCAAGATCCCGTGGTCGACGTTCCAAAGGTATGACTTCATTTCTTTAATTCGTTCTTGATGTTTTTAAGTAATACTTAATTTATTTTTGGAGGGTTTTCTTTAACTATTCCCTTTTTTACAGCAATTTTCTGCTAGGAAACCATGCCGCAAACAGTATAATGTATAATGTCAAAATCAGGGAAAGTTGTCTGCTTCCACATTGTGCCCACGTTTAAGGTTTGCAATGTCAATCGTAGGAAAATGTGTAGGAAAATATGTGTTTAAAATGTCTTTTTAATTAGTCTATATATATAGTATATATATAAAACCCATACATCTTTGTTTGCAGAGCCCATTAAAAACCAATGATCCTTGATACAAAATTTTACCTAAAGCCATTAGTTAACTTTGAAGTGTTTATTTTGACAGACGCACAGTTTTGTTGGTATAGCTCATTAAAAACCAATGATCCTTGACACTAAACTGCTGCGAACAAACCCTAGAAATGCATATTTGGAAATAGTATCTCATCAGGTGTTAGAAAATGTCAAATTTGGTTTTATAGCCCACCAAGGAAACTCATCACTACGAAATTTGATGTACTTAATCACAAAAGGAATACTGGGTATGATAGGTATATTAACTTTAAAGTTCTGATAGAATTATAATATCTGTACTTTACTTAATACATTGCAAATGGGGAATATGCACCTATTTGATGGTAAATTATATAGAAGGAATTTGTTTTTAATACATTGCTCAAACTGGTCATTAGAAGATACAAAGTAATAAATTGTTAGACAAATATTTGGAGAACAAAATTTTCACTATCATTACAATTAGACATCAATATTGTCTGTATTTATTCTTCTTTTATTTAAAAAAAAAATAATGATTTCATCATCATATTTAGATATTCATAGCGTATGAATATAATTTTAAACAATGCAATGCAGTGATGAAAAAAAAGCATATTGTCAAAGTGCAAAAGTTCTAAATTTACACTAAAATTCTTATTCACAGAAAGGGAACATAAAATGATCGTCTGAATTTAATTGAATTCAGCAAAGTGCAAATGTGAAGCTATAAATAGTATTTTTTCCCTTTTGAAATGCAAACAAGAGGAAAGGAAAAAAAATAAATGACTGATAGACCTGCCTCTCACAGGTAGAAATGTTATCAGAGTTAAGAAAATTTAAGCCTTTTAACTTCAACATTACATATTCCTGGAATTGATCAAAGAATGGTTTATAATGCATGAAGATGTATATTGCAGAATTTCAAAAATATGCATAATACTCATGAAAAATTGTGATATATTAAAATTGGCAAGTAAGAGAAAAAACTTACAGGTTATCATACACACACACACACACACACACACACACACACACACACACACATATATATATATATATATATATATATATATATATATATATATATATATATATAGAGAGAGAGAGAGAGAGAGAGAGAGAGAGAGAGAGAGAGAGAGAGAGAGAGAGAGAGAGAGAGAGAGAGCCTACATATTATTCTTAGGCATGGTCGCGATGCGTATTACTATCTATCTATATATATATATATATATATATATATATATATATATATATATATATATATATATATATATACTGTATATATATATGTATATATATGTATGTATGTATGTATATATATATATATATATATGTATATATATATATATATATATATATATGTATATGTATATTTACACGAATGTATACGAATGAATATGTGGCGTCTATCAGTTCCAAACACTCAATCTTCAGAAGGTGAAAACGAAAATCTCATCTATGTTGTTCCTTTACATGGCTGAAACTGCAGTCGGCGAATTAAATGTAAAGGAATTACATAGAAGAGATTTTTGTTTTCAGCCTTTGAAGATTTAAGTGATGCCTTGAGATGATAGAAGACACGTGTTTAACTATATATATATATATATATATATATATATATATATATATATATATATATATATATATATATATATATATATATATATTTATATATATATATATATACATATATATATATATATATATATATATATATATATATATATATATATATATATATATATATACAGTACTTATGTATATATATATATATATATATATATATATATATATATATATATATATATATATATGTACATATATATATATATATATATATATATATATATATATATATATATATATATATATATATATATATATATATATACACACTCTGTATGTACCATACCCTTGACATATAGCGGATCACCTATTGCTCCCTCAGTACATTGCGGATTCATAAATATCTTATACTACACTCAATCTTTTTTAATGAGGCTCATTTGCACTTACTAACAGTGGTGTCTTTTAGCTCGTAAATGTTTCCTAATAGCTGATTGGTCAGAGTTATTTAGTGCAGTCAATCAACTAGTTGGAAAGTTTTCCGAACTAAAAGGGCACCTCCTGTGAGTCGGTACAAATGCATCTCATTACAAAAAATTTAGTATAATGTACCTGAAACGTCAAAAGTGACGTCTTAAATATTTAGAAATGTACATACACACGCACTCACACACACAGATTCAACCCTACCCGCACACTCCGCCATCCCTAACTACACCCTTCTTGTTTGGCAGTTTATGGGAGAGTGTGGTGTCCGAGTGTACCTCTTGGGGTACCCCTCTCTCACCAAGGTATAACTGATTTTCTCCCCCCTGAACATGGCAGGAAAGAAATATAAATATATATATATATATATATATATATATATATATATATATATATATATATATATATATATATGTGTGTGTGTGTGTGTGTGTATGTGTGTGTGCGTGTTTGTGTGTGTATTCATATATTTATATATATAGACAAGCACTCGCTCTATTATATAAGGTAGATGAAAATCTATATCGTGGGTTTCTGAATGCAGGTAAGTTTTATATTTTACCTATCTTCAAGTTTTTTAGTCATATTTTGACTTATAAAAGCTTAAATTTATTAAGATAAAGAAGTATGAGAGATTATAAGAATAATATAAAAATTATACTGTAGATTTCTGAAAGATTATAAAGATAATTTAAGAAATATATCATAGATTTCTGTTTCTCCTTTTTGGTATTTCAGCTATAGTGGCTCGGAATGGAATACCTGCCATAGACGAGGGATTACTGTATATATATATATATATATATATATATATATATATATATATATATATATATATATATATATATATATATATATATATATATATATATATATATATATATATATGCTGTGTGTGAGAGATAGAGATAGAAAGGATATTGTTAAAAGACAACGTATACAAACCAGAAAACTGACCCTACCACATTTCTTTCATGTGTTTTGAATTCTCTCTTTCCCTTCCTAAATTTTACACTTTACCCCTTTGTTACTTGATAACATAATCATTCTCTTCTCCTGTCCTTGGTCGGCTGCCTGCCTGACATGTATTCCTAAAATGTATCCTCTTTGAAACCCTTCGTGACAGTTAACTTAAATTATTCTTTTTCTAAAACCTTGATTTCGTTTCCAAGGAAAATACAATATACGGGAAGGTCATCAGCCTGTCGGCCATGTTTTGGAGATAAAAGACAGATCTTCTTTCTTTCTTTTTGAGTAATTTCCTCTCTATGGAACACTTTCTCTTGATCCTAAGGTTAAATATTTATGTCTGCGCATGCATCCAGCACTTACGATTTCGAAATCACGTCTCCCTCCCAGAAATTCAATGATCTCGCTTTTGCTGGCCGTCTTGTAAGCCATTTGGAGGCGATATATAACGAGAGATAAAACGAAATGCGAGCATACATCAGGAAATATCTTCAGCCCAGAAAAGTAGTCCCGCCTGGTTAGCTGGATCTCGCCTCTGGGTGTCTGTGGAATAAGGGTGATTTTGCTATTCCCGCTCACGTCCGCGCGCATTTCCCGTGCAGTTGGTGGCGTCGTTATCAGTGAAATAATAAGAACTACAATAACAAACAGTTATGACCCACGGCGCTTACAGTTCGCCCCCCAAACAATGTAACGCTTAAACCATCCTAAAGTGTTTCGAGGTTTGAGCATTCACGTTGGGGGTGGGGGGGGGGGCGTTAACTTGGACGTTTATCACTTGCTACTTTGTCATGGACTCAAAAGAATGAACAAATCGTGATGCAATAATTGCATACACGTGCGCGCGTGTATGTATATATATATATATATATATATATATATATATATATATATATATATATATATATATATATATATATATATATATATATATATATGTATATGTATATATATATATATATATATAAATATATATATATATATATATATATATATATATATATATATATATATATATATGTATATATATATATATATATATATATATATATATATATATATATATATATATATATATATATATATGTATGTATGGTGGCGTGCATGTATGCATACATCTTAATCTAAGTATACAATGGCATATTCGCTTATGCAATACTAATTATCCATGTAAATATACTTTCTTCATTTCTTAATTTCACTTAAAATTATCACCATCTTTCAACATAACGGCAACGTTAAGTGATGTTTATATTCAAATTTTCAACTAAACACCATAATAAATGTTTGGGGTAATGGTCATATGAACCTCACAATAGTGGGGTACTAAATGATTTCATACTGTACTTACATTTTTATTTTCAAAAGGCACATGAATTTACGCAATTATTTCTGTATTTCAATCCATAATATCTTACTGGTATCTTAGGAATAAACGCAAGAGAATACAAAAAGTATTTCTCCACCTTTGAGCCCCTTATTTATCCCTCTCTTATCTCCTCCTCGTAAGGGTTGTGGTGGCCTATTGGAAACGTCCCTGCCTGGCGATCTGCCGGATTGAGGTTTGAGTACCGCTCAAGCTTGATACTTTCTTGTAATGTCTGTAACCTCGCCATCCTTGTGAACTAAAGATGAGGTATTTGGGGAGCCCTTAGGTTTACCTGCTGTCTTCAGCAGCCATTGCCTGGCCCTCCATGGCCTTAACTTGGGTGGAGAGGGGGCTTGGGTGCTGATCTTACGTATATATGATCAGTCTCTAGGACATTGTCACTGTCCCTTGCCTCTGCCATTCACGAGTGGCCTTTAAAGCCTTTAATCTTCGGGGAGAGACCAGACAAGGGTACTGGGTTGTCCTTCCCGTTGTAGTTTACATATGAAATTTTACTATAATAGCCAACATCACTTCCTGTGACGAATTCTGGCTTATTGTTAAATTTCAAGTTATGTAAAATTCCATTCATATTTATGGATTTACTAATACACGTGGCCCTTCAAAAATGACGGCTAAATATTTAGACATATTCACTCACACAGATGCAACCCTACCCCTTTCCTAACTGCAACTCCTCTCACCAGGGTATGACTACTCCCTCTACTTAAGGGACGGAGAGAGACCAAGGGGTTATACATCTGGCAATGCCACTGAGCGTGACTGGAAAGAAATATGAATACTCATCTCCCTCTACCCAAGGAATGGGGAGAGACTGAGTAGTTATATGTTTGTCAATTCCACTGTGCGTGATTGGATAGAAATATGAATACTCCTCTCCTCTTACCCAAGGAATGGGGAGAGACTGAGTAGTTATACGTCAGGCAATACTGCTGAGCGTGACCGGAAAGAAATAGGACTACTCCCTCTCGCCCTTACCCAAGAGTCGAGAAGAGACTGAGTAATTATATGTCTGACAATGCCACTTGGTGTGCCTGGAAAGAAATATGATTGCTCCCTCTCCCCCTACCAGAGGGACGGGAGAGAGACCGAATAGCTGTACGTCTGGCAATACCGCAGAGACCATGAGCGGAAAGAAATATGACAACTCCCTCTCCCCTCTTCCCAAGGGATGAGGAGAGACCGAGTAGCTATACGTCTGGCAATGCTGTTGAGCGTGACCGGAAAGAAATATATTTATATACATAACTAGATACTGGCTCATTATTATATAGGGAGCATATGTACAGTATATGTATATATATATATATATATATATATATATATATATATATATATATATATAATGTATATATATGTATATATACACATATACATATCTATACATATACAGATTTATATATATATATATATATATATATATATATATATGAATATATATGTATATATATATATATATATATGAATATATATATATATATATATATATATATATACATATATATATGTATATGTATATATACAGTATATATATATATATATATATATATATATATATATATATATATATATATGTATATATATATATATATATATATATATATATATATATATATATATACTGTATATATACATATACATATATATATGTATATATATATATATATATATATATATATATATATATATATATATTCATATATATATATATATATACATATATATTCATATATATATATAAATCTGTATATGTATAGATATGTATATGTGTATATATACATATATATACATTATATATATATATATATATATATATATATATATATATATACATATATATATGTATATGTATATATACAGTATATATATATATATATATATATATATATATATATATATATATATATATATGTATATATATATATATATATATATATATATATATATATATATATATATATATATATATAATGTATATATATGTATATATACACATATACATATCTATACATATACAGATTTATATATATATATATATATATATATATATATATATATATATATATATATATATATATATGAATATATATGTATATATATATATATATATATATATATATATATATATATATATATGAATATATATATATATATATATATATATATATATATATATATATATATATATATATACATATATATATGTATATGTATATATACAGTATATATATATATATATATATATATATATATATATATATATATGTATATATATATATATATATATATATATATATATATATATATATATATATATATATATAAAACCAAACATCTGCCCTTTATTATATAAAGGATATAGAATTTGAGACGTATGGCCCGACGCTGGGACCTTGAAGGCCATTCAGCAACAAAGGGCAACTGAAGGAAAACTCCTCAAATGGAAGAAAGAGTGAATAGTAATGCCTACAGTACGCCACGTGAGGTGTGACGGTAAGAGTCTCAATTGTACTCTATTTTCGAAATTATATTTTTTATCGTATTATTTAATATTATCATTACTAGCTAAGCTACAACCCCAGTTGGAAACGCAGGATGCTATAAGCCTAAGGGCTCTAAGAGAGAAATATAGCCCAATGAGGAAAGGAAATAAATAAATTACAGAATAAGTTGTGAACAATTAGAATAAAATATTTTATGATCAATATTCTCGAAGTAGAAGCCTGTGTGATTTAGTGTAGTAAGAATTTAATGGTTGATATGTTTTTTTTTTTTTTTTTTTTTTTTTTTTTTGAGGGATAAGACAAAGACTTTATTTTCATTAATGCTCATAGGATTTTAACAAATATTAACCAATATCTTTTTTCCAGTTTTTTTTGTTGATCATACTTTCAAAATCATTAAGAGAAAAAATGCATGTCCAATTAAATCTTAGATCACGTAAACTTTCTATTAAAAGAAATTCTCAGAAGATGAAGATGGCATCCATTGCAAAAAGAAAAAAAAATCAATATGCAAAAAATTCATGCGGCCTAGACTTTTGGTTTT
>NW_027170665.1:627396-639896 GCF_036898095.1 Palaemon carinicauda
GCCTCAAGTTTGAATATCGTTGTCACAGAGACTTGAAACTTGGTTCATCTTTGAGTGTATGAAAATCCACGCCAATTAATTCATGGTAAGGTCAAAAGTCAAGGTCAAGGTTGTGAAATAAGTTGCCACAGCGGAGGTCTGCACTTTACTGAGTGACCCTCTAGTTTCCAATAGTTTGCACCATATCGATCCGTCCATAATGGGAACCTAAAGTTAACTAAGTTACATTTATTATTATTATTATTATTATTATTATTATTATTATTATTAGCCAAGCTACAACCCTATTAGGAAAAGAAGGTTGCTATAAGCCCAAGGGCTCCAACATGGAAAAAATAGCCCAGCAAGGAAAGGTAATAAGGAAATAAATAGACTACAAGACAAATAATAAACGAATAAAATTAAAAATTTTAAGAGCAGTAACAACATTGAATTAGATCTTTTATACATAAACTAAAATTAATAAAAAGAAGAAAAAAAACATATGAAGAGAAGTAAGATAGAATAGTGTGCCCGAGTGTAGGCCTACCCTCTATGCTAAATAGCATTAATCTTATTTAGGCTTATGATTCAACACCAATCTGATTTGGAATACCCACAAAAGATCCAGCTATATTATCTGTTTTGTTTTTAAAGAATTTTAGAAATTTTAGGCTAATTCTCGGTCACTATAAGCACCTATGAATATTTTTTTTTCCATACCTATTTCCCATTAGACCATTTAGAAGATGATATAGGCTAACCTATTTAAGTCTGTTGTTTTTTTCCCATATTTTTTTTTTCCTATACTATTCAGTTTTCTTTCTCCTTAAGTTATTAATTTAGCATTTTACGATTCTGTATTCGTTTTATGCACTTTCAGTTTTTAACCAACTCCCCTTGCTTTTTTTAGGTATTTTTTCTCTATCTAAAATCTCCATCGAACCAAGATCTGTCCTTAACAGTTAGGCCTAACGTTTTCTTTTCCCATTAATGGGCCTATGCCATCATATCCATTTTGATTCACCATATTGTATTCCGTTATAAAGCAATCTTACGTTATGATGGCCACAGAGAACATTGATAACGTGATTTATTTCATAATAACTTCTGTAAATTGTTAAACAAGGAGAGAAATTACAGTTATTTATAGAATTTATTTTTTTAGCACAGTTTTCCGGAATGGTAATTTAAAAGTTATAACCTTATGCACTCGGGAAATAGTGTACTTTCCCTTATTAATATCCGATATATCATTCACGCTATCACTGTAAAACGAATCCAACATATGCCTAGTCAAATCTATTACATAATCAACATTATTAACTAACGGATATTCCAGAATTTCACTAACGGCAACGCATTCCGATTTCATGGGTCTTCCAAGTAAAGATATATATATATATATATATATGTGTGTGTGTGTGTGTGTGTGTGTGTGTGTATATATATATATATATATATATAGAGAGAGAGAGAGAGAGAGAGAGAGAGAGAGAGAGAGATTTGAAGTTCTTTGACATCCTGACATTGAGAGAGAGAGAGAGAGAGAGAGAGAGAGAGAGAGAGATCAGTAGTAGTAGTATCATTAGATTTATCAGCACATTTCCGAATGATATACGATTGCTTATTTGTTTTAACTCTTACTTAATCTTCGGAAAATATATTCAAAACAATATTATTATCCAATAAACACCCGTTCATATTACGATCGAATGGTTCGTCGAACCCAGTTCGACAGACAAGTGTTTGAAGTGATGGGGTATTCGGTTGTTGTCGAACGGTTCAAAGAAAGCTTGTTCTCTCCTGACTTTAGTGAGTGGAGTTTCTTTGTCCACAAACCTTATGCATTTGTGACTGACTTCACCTCTTCTAACAGTTTGGCAAGCTGGTTCGACGAACTGTTCGGCCGTGTAAACCCCGCATAGGAGTGATTAAGAGTTTGTAAACATGGGTTGTAGATTCGCCATTCAATTCTGCTGACATAAAATTATTACTGTCCTCGACACGCTTAATAAACATGCATTAAATTATCTCCTTTTAGAATTGTCAAATTTGAATAAGATTTTTTCCTTTCTTGTCCTCGGATATTTTGATTAGACTCTATTGATATTGAAAATAATTTTCTTTGCCACGAAATTGCAGTCGATTGTCATTGTTTTCTTTCATTTAACTCTCGTTCTTGAGGCGTATAACAGCTATTGCTACACCAAGGTAACTAGTTCCTATAATATAATTTCCGTAAAGCGTATCCATCGTTAGAGTAATATCAACAGCTTTTACTAACTTTCTGCCTTATTATACGCCACTAAACGTTTTTATTAGATATTATATGAAAGTTTTAGTCATTATTGGTGATCGGGTGTAAGGTTTGACGTTTCAATCGCTCAGCTGCTGGGCTTCGCGGAGCGATTCGCCTTTCTATCGGATAGTGTACATTCGTGTTTTGATGTGACTTAAACAACAACAGTTTGAATTACAAGTTTTTACAATTCACAGTTTTCATTAGAGTCTAATAGTACTGTTGTAGCCGCAAGGATTCGTTTTATTATTAAATGTGAACCGTAAAACTACCCGAAAATGTTATTAAGAAGTTTACTCTGTCGACAGAGGTCCCACAGGACATCGAATGCAAACAAGGTATTTGAAGTAGCCTAAAATAGTTTGTTTGTTATAATATGTAGGGCCATTATTTATGCTATACGTACAATAAACTATTATTGATGATATTTTATTATATGCGTAAGGACGTCATGTTAAGCTATCTTATTTCATTGATGTAAAGGATAAGTTCCACTGAGAGGTTAGGCTACTTCATGGGGGTTAGCCAACCTTTTCTTTACCCATGCACCAATTTGTTTTTGCTTTTAATTCGGGTGAGCCACATCAACTTTAACCCCCTATTCGTTCTTTGAAATATAGTAATATAGACATATTTAACAGATATACATATAGTCGTGTGACATATTTATCATAGTGTGGACAGATGTAGCAGTTGTAGAGGAAAGCATTTCACATAAATACAAGTTGAACCTTACTGACTTTCATGACACTTCTGGATTTTCATTGATGATTTTAATTACAAGTTGAACTTTATTAGTTTTAATGCCATTTATGGATTTACGTTGGCAATTTTAATTAGATATTTCTGAAAGTAGGTCTACTAGTAATATTATATCAACACAAGTACGGCTACTAATGATAATACTGTATATCAACACATTTACCATTTTTAAATAAATGTAACGTCATATACAGTACAGACAAGTAAACATAACTAGCTTTCATGATACTTAAAAATTTACGTTGATTTCACCAAATTTGTAATATTGAGTTGAATTGGTAATTGAAACGAACAGATGGTTCGTCAAATTTTAATCACACTCGTGACCTCAGTTTGTTCTTTATTTTACATGGATGAAAATGCATGCTCACATCTGAATATTGTTCTGAAGAGATGGGCAAAACTTTGGGCGAATTTTATCAGTCCTGGAACATGTTCACTTGGTCATGATCACCAAAGATTAATAATTTCAGATGTACATGGCAGGGAGGAAAGTTTAAAAATCTCATTATCAGTACTTAACTTACATTTAGGTCAATAAATTCCATCTGCATATTACTAGGCGTCTTCTAAATGTTTTGTTCAGAATGCAAAAATGGATTTATTAATGCATGCATGTAGTTTCCTGCTTTAGCAAAATCACTAAAACGACTATAAAAAGCCTCTTGTAGTAATATTTATTTTTTAATATACTCTGTAAATTGGGTAATATCTACACCACATTCACTTTGTTTTGTTATAATGTGGAAAATGGCTTGAGTTTTAACTTTTTGTTGAATGCACTTATGTTATTTACCATGCTACGAAACCATTGGTTTGTGACGGGCCGAGAGAAGGTTGGGACTCAAAGACAGGTTGAAAGCAACAGAGTTAGTTATTCTAGAACACACTTTTATATACAAAATCTCAAAGCAACAAGAATTTTCATGTTAAAAAATCGACACTATTACCGATGAGAAAAACAGACATATTATTTCAGATTCTTTTTAGTGCGAGGGGAGAGCGAAGATACAAGCACAAAATGAACTATGTACGATCGTGTGACACACGGTTGGTACAGGTTCATCCTTGCAGTTTCAGATTCAGGTTATTGAGATGGCTGGTAGCATTAGCTAAATATTCTAAACCAAATATCTATTTTCTATCACACAGAAGGGCCGTTTTACATTAGAATTAAAATCAGTAAAGTTCACTCCTAGCTAGAAGTTCGTTAAATTTCTGTTGTATGATTTTTCAAAAAATCAGTTATTATAATTTTTTTTTTTTCAAGAGTAGTCATGCTTTTTCTTCTATCATCTCTTAGGTATAGTGCTATTGTTAATGGTGCACTGCCACCCCTGGGCTACCTTATTTGTGTAACCTATTTGACTGTCGACTTTTAGATTTGATCATTTCTTGATTCTATGGTAGAACTCAGTTTAAGAAAAACATGACACTACTCTTACATAACACAGGTTTATCCATTTATTCCTAATTTTTCATGAAATCATCATATCCAATAAATCTTTGTAGCGTCACCATTTTCACGTTAAATCATTTTGTTTGTGATATTGTTAAAGGGACGATTTGTTCTCAATGAAAGTGTTGGTTAGAAGCTTTGAATAGAGATGAAAACATGGAGAAAAAGTTTCAAGTTGTGGCCTGAATAACGAAAAATTGCATGAAAACCGCAAATTCCCTCGTTACCATAATGTTAATGGAAATTTTTATTATCTAGTGATGACAGTCATGTTTGAATTGAAGCAGATTGGGGAAAAAAGGGCTCTTGAAAAACATCCGTAAACTAACTTACTTTAAGGGCTGTTTCCCTGGTTCTGTCACACAAGGAAACCCTATGCATTATATGACCTACAAGATCTGTTTGTCATATACATTCTTAGGCATTTAGAGTATCACACCGAGTTTTTCGCGTTTTTCATCAAATCCACATTATCAAAGTCCTTAGAAGAGAGAGTTTTCAGCTTCTTCTTGAAAGCCTTAATATCTTCGGAATTTATGATGTCTGATAATAGCTTGATATATAGTCTTGGGGCCGGTCAAATTGTATGGTCCCCTAGTCAGGTTAGAGTTTGATCAGCTTTTACCCGATACCTAGGATAGAATAGTTAAGATTGGGGTGCATCCCTGTGTTATAATGCAAGGCACTCTAGCCCAGGTTAAGGGAAATCTTCATTGGCTGTAGCCACCCTGGTCAGGTATGGTAACAGCATCCCAAGTTAGGTTAGGTTAGGATCGTTATAATATCTCCCTAGTTATTGTATTCCCCCACCCAAACCTTGGTATCCCATTGTATTTAATGATTATTTTTCTACTGATTTGGAGTTTTATAACATAATCTACCATATTTCATGGTTTTAGACTTCCTTCCCATTTTTATACATATGTAAAACCACATTGATTTATTTATATTTTTAGACCAGTACTGTATGTAAAGCATGATGTGAACTTCTTTAAAATTACTATAGTTTTTGTGAAAAATTAGGATCTATTTTCTTTAATAGCTCCGGCTACCTCGTCTCTAGGCAAGTTAGACTCTCTATCCTCCCTGTTAGGTTTGCCCATTTCAATTTCTTCAATGAATAAAGTGTCCCACATCAGTGTTGGAGTCAAATTTGCTATTATGTATTGTTGGCAGATGCGTCTAAGCTCAAGTCACATCTGGGGCTGGTTGGATACTGTATTTGTTTTAAAGGCAGTTGAGTAGCCTACTGTACAGTCAACCCTTCCTATTCAATGGGGGTTAGGTTACAGAGGCAGGTGAAAAGCATGAATCTGCGAGTACTTGCTGCCCCAGAGTGGGTTAATGCCTAATCTAGCAACTCTCTGCCAACGTCCAGTGGAATAATACACTAAGTAACCCACTCTACTACCTGATATTGTTTTTACTTCGTTTCTTTCACAGTATAAATATTGTATTACTGTAAGAACCATTTCTGTTATGCACAGTAAGACTGCAGTGCACATACTAGTCATTACCACACTTATAGGTAAATAATGTATTGTGAAAACAAAACACTGCTGTTACTATCTAATATAACACTTGCTGATACTATAGTGTATATTACTGTAATATATATACAGTACTATCACTACAGTACAGCTTCATTAGCCAAGGTAACACTCGTAAGTGTTCTCTGTTTTTGGCAGGTCGACTCGTGCCGTTCAAACTCAATGTACTGTACATGAAGCCTTATCTACATTAGTACTGTATTGTAAAATATGGTATTTCATGTACAGTAATTAATATAATAATAACACTAGAGTATTACACAATGAATATGCTAACAAAATTAAAAGAAAAAATATTAGTACAATACCACTAAGCATGTACGTATGAAGTTTTACGCAGTAAGTGTAAAGCATGATGCAACTCTTCGAGCCGCGGCTGAACGTATCACATTTTATACTGAAATCACTATAAGCACACTGGATATATACAGTACACATTTGTACATCACTTTATTGACATGCTCTTTTTGTATCAAAACGTGATTCTGCACAAGAAGGACCGAAGCGGGAGATGCACGAGTGAGCGAGAGATAGGTTGTTGTGCTGTGTTGAGACGGAAATTGTGCAAAGGAGTGTGGTATGTTTGAAGTCGTGGGACTGCGAGAGGACTTATTGGGAAACTGCGAGAGGACTTATCGTGAAACTGCGAGAGGACTTATTGCGAAACTGCGAGTATGTGATTTTTTATTTAATAGGTTATACAGTTCTCTGTATCGCTAATGACCGAATATGTGAAAAATAGAATGCGTGAAAACCATGGGCTGACTGTGTATCTTTTCTATTAGAAATTACAAGTTGTTCCTTCTCACACTCAAACCTTCATCATTTACATAGGATGGACATTGACGAAGCTGGAATACTCGGTTATTAAACTTTTATAAAGAGGTGTAAACAGTAGTTACCATTTAGAGCTGTCACTCTGATTTCAGTCATCAATAAGAACAGATGATCTTCCACTGTGTGGATTGTCTTGGCTATTTGATTCCTTTTTCTTTTTTATTTCCAGCATGTATGTGGGTGTTTTCCGTCCTGGGGATGCCTACGGATATGCGAACTTGCCCGTGAATTTAGGAAACTGATGCGGCACCTTCATAAGTGGAAAGGAGAAGGATCCCCATCTGTTGTTCCCTGCCTGCAGAGGATACTCCTGCACTCGGTAATCTCCTTGTGATGAGTGTCAGGAGTGGTCACCCTCCCAGTGGATTGCGTCTGAGTGGAGGAGAAAGAAGAGGTCCAAAAGGGATTTTTCTTTTGCAGGACCATCCTCAAAGTCGAAGAAATCCCAACCTCTTCCTCTGACTCGGTACGCTTCCTTTTGATGCTTCCCTGTTGGTTTCCTTCCAAAGTCGTACGGAGAACAGCAGTGGCCCTTTAACTTTGGAACATGTATTGAGGCTGGAAGACCTGCCCATTTCCCTTAGAGAAACAGTAAGGCTTCTTCCTTGGGAGGGTTCTTCATCTGGTTTTCATGTTAACAACTCCCTGCAATTGATTTGAAGCTCCTTTCAACTGGAGTTGTTGATGACGGCACTGGACACCTTTGGCATAGCCTCTTCTAGAGTAGAGAGTAGAGTCTTTCTCCTTCTTGGGCTCTGCCCTTCGTAGTAAACTGCCGTCTCACCAGTTTCTGTGTCCCTTCATGAGACTGGTGGAGTAGACATGCTTCATGTTACTATGCCTCCTGAGTGCCCTCCCTCTGGGACACAATCTGGGAATAATTCACCTGTCTCCACTGACAACCCCCTCCTCTGTGCCTGTGGTGGTAGAGCACGTGCCAAGTGCTCTCCCTGTTAGTGGTTTGGAGCTGGCGCGTTACTCCCAGCAGTCATCACACGTCTTGCCAAACTGCAGGTCGTCCAGGCTCACCTCAACACTATGCGCGTCGTCTAGACGTGCCCCTGCAGAGCATGCATCTAGGATGGAGTGTAACTTTTTACCCTCTCTAAAGAGAGACTAGACGCCTGCGAGAGCTAGAGTGCGTGCCCTCAAGCCCGTGTTCAGGATTATGATCTGCAGGTCTATCCTATAGACCTTCCTGAATTCTGGAGTCATGACAACCTGCATCCATTTACTCATCTGGCTTACCTTTGCCATCGAAGCGATTGTGGTTCGAGTTCACCCAGAATAGCTTCTTTCGTCGACAGGTATTACTTGTCCCTAATCAAATGCTATGTGTCTACCTCACGCTTTATCTCTCCTTGGAGTCAAAGAGTTCCAAAAAGGGAACATCTGCTGTCTTTTCCGTACCGATCCTGAGTCTCCTGACACCTTGGAGAATAAGAGGTTTCCATCTAACCCCCTCTTCCCGAGGGCTCACGCCTCAGAGTAAGTAAGGATCTTTGGTTGATACCGAAGAACAAAGGTTTTTACCGACCAGAAAGGGATTCTTGAGCTGCCCTTTGGAAACCATACCTTGGGATACAGACCTGATCCTAGAAGGGTTACCGGGAGTAGCCCCTCTTGTTTTCAATCTTCCCCACTGGCCAGGTATGGTGTTGGAGAGGAAAGACTTTGTATCCGACCATGACCCTTCTCACAGTGCCTTTCCCTCAGCCTGCCGGACCTATGACCGCTGATACCAAGGAGGGGGAATAAGAATCTGGTTCTGCAGGTGTTGGCTTGTATACATCAGGTCAGTGGTCTCGTGGAGGCCCTTTGTTCTTCACCTAAGAGAAGGAAAGCAGTCACTGACAAACTGTTGTACTGTGGTTCACCACAATCCCCAGATCAATAACAATAGAAGCCTGTCTCACTGGAGAACAAGGTTGTCTTCCGAGTCTGCCCAGATTAACCGATCATTCAGGTAATGCAGAAAGCGATTGCTATAGTCATGTGCCCATGCTGATACTAGAGTAAAGACTGGTGAAAACTTGCAGAGCTGTTGAGAGACCAAGGCAAAGAACTTTGAATGGGTACACTCTGCTCCTTGTGACAAACAAGAGGTACCTTTAAGGCTGGATGGATTGGGATACAGACATGTGCATCCTTTAAGGGGATCATCATCTTGAAGTCTAATGGCCTGTGCTTGGAGCCTCCAGCCTGAATAAGGTTTGCAGGACAAAAACTCGTTCACGGCTGAGTCTTCTATGACTGGTCTTCATCTTCCAGACACCTATTCTACAAGAAAGTAGAGGCGACAGAAGAAGCTTGGGGAGTCATCGTCGACCTCTTGGGGAGCGTCCTTTTCAAGCATGGTCTGAACTTTCGTCAAAATAACAATGGTATATTTGGTTGGCTGTTTACAATTTAAGCAGCCAAGGACGGCAGATATGTATAACAACAAATCCAGCATTTTCTAATCCACTGTAGGACAAAGGATCTGGGGTTTGGCCAGTTTTCATCACCACGCTGCTGAATGTGAATTGGTGGTGATAGGAGATTGCTTACAACAAACCAACCGAGTATGGGTGATCCTGACTAGTACAATTTAATTTACAATGGCGATACGCAAACCCTTTCACCACGTTGATGTATCCCCATTCAGAAAGGATGTGTGTATATATATACATATATATATATATATATATATATATATATATATATATGTGTGTGTGTGTGTGTGTGTGTGTGTGTGTGTGTGTGTATATATATATATATATATATATATATATATATATATATATATATATACAGTGATCCCTCGCTACTTCGCGGTTCGACCATCGCGGATTTTTTTCATAACGCATGTATATACATATATCGTGGATTTTCCGGAAATTTTGAAAATACATGTACCGCGATGTGACCGATGGTGCGAGATTGGAGAAAGTAAGGAAAATTGAATCATGATTGATTTTCAATATAAATGAAACTTTGAGGAGCAACAAAGATATCGTTTGTTAGAGAGATAGATGTAAGGAATGGGAGGTAGTGAAAAGTAGCTCAGAGAGAGAGAGAGAGAGAGAGAGAGAGAGAGAGAGAGTGTTTTAAATGTAATAAACAAAAAAAATTGATAGGTTATAACACATTGGTGCTTATGTAATATCAACTGTATAGACGGTTTGAATAAGTCTAGAATAAAATGATGTTTCCCAAAAAATAGTGGTTTGCTGATGAAATCGGATGCCGTATTTTTAGCAACGATTGAAATGGATGTAAACTCGGCATAATTTTTTCGTTTCGTATTTAATTGACACTAAGAAAACTAATTTTAGTTTCTTCATCTATATGTAAGTATTGTATAACACGAGAGAGAGAGAGTGTGTGTGTGTGTGTGTGTGTTGTTTTAAATATAAGAGAGAGAGTGTGTGTGTGTTGTTTTAAATGTAATAAACAAAAAAAATTGATAGGTTATAACACATTGGTGCTTATGTAATATCAACTGTATAGACGGTTTGAATAAGTTAAGAAATGGTATAAACGATACTTTGTTAGTGTATTCGTACGCTCTCAAGAGCGGCAGCTAGACGTCAGCTGATCTGATCACACCCAAAAGTAAAACTAAAAGAAGTCAACAATACTCGATTTTTAAAACACACCCGGAATTTAAAAACAAAAGTACACGCTTTGTTAATGTGCAATTAACTATTTAAAGAGTTGCAATTTTCTAGAATAAAATGATGTTTCCCAAAAAATAGTGGTTTGCTGATGAAATCGGATGCCATATTTTTAGCAATGATTGAAATGGATGTAAACTCGGTGTAATTTTTTCGTTTCGTATTTAATTGACACTAAGAAAACTAATTTTAGTTTCTTCACCTATATGTAAGTATTGTATAACACGAAGAGAGAGAGAGATAGAATGAATCAGCTGTTGTAATCGAATGCCGTGTTTTTGTTTCGTGAGAATTTCATCGCCACGACTAACAACAACATACTGTACTGAACTTTACAGTATTGTACAGACTACTGTAATATGATAAAGTAAAATATTTGTAATAACCTATTTTATATGAAATGGGGCTATTTTTTTGTTTAAAATTTACATTTACGTATGTAAAACAACTCTCTCCCTCTCTCTCTCTCTCTCTCTCTCTCTCTCTCTCTCTCTCTCTCTCTCTCTCTCTCTCTCTCTCTCTCTCTCGTAAATTGTTTTCCTGCTTTGCTACGTATGTATGATTTTAAAATAATATTTGTAATAACATATTTTCTAAAAGCTTTTACTGTAATATCATTATTTATCACTTTCATCATGCGCGTTAAATGCCTTCGTTTGTTTATTACGATCGAAGATGAAGCGTACTTTATGACGCCGCCCATTAAGAAAAACATTTCATTTGGAAGTCCTAAGAAAAATTAAGTAAAACATTGGTAATAACTAAATCAACATACTGTATAATCAATATAATCGATGCAAAAACTAACCTATACACAGATGTGTACACTAAATGCGTTTGTTTCTTCATTATGATCAGAGATAAACGTAAACAAAACATTGGATGCCATTTTTTATCGTGCTTTTTGGCGTGTTTAGGAAACGCATGATATAGTATCGCCTTTAATATTTGTGCCTGTTTTCGTTTAGGGTACTGTAGTATATGCATTAAGTGTTCTGTACATTAAAGGGTAGTTTGTTAACAGTACTACGCACAAGGGAAGGTTTTAAAAGTCTGAATATACATGTTAAATAAATACGTAAATATGGTGTCACTACTTCGCTGATTTTCACCTATCGCTGTCGGGTCTGCAACCTATCTACCGCGATAAACGAGGGCTCACTGTATATATATATATATATATATATATATATATATATATATATATATATATATATATATATATATATATATATATATATATATATATATATATCACGCACATTAATGGTATTAATTTCCGGGAACAAAATTTCACCAAAGTATAAATGTACTACGAGTAAAATAAAAATTTCCTCTTAGTTAATCGAATTAGAAATCGAGATTAGTCTCTTCAATCTTTTGTCCATTCTCTAGTGGTTTCAAGAATAAAATTCAGCTCTCTCTCTCTCTCTCTCTCTCTCTCTCTCTCTCTCTCTCTCTCTCTCTGGGAGAGCACGCTCCACCACGAATAATGCAACGGTATCAATAGCTGTAACAAACACCGTCTTCATTATAGTTCATAACAAAAGATGGTAATATGCCGCTTCAGCAAAAAAACAAGAAAAAAAAAGAGGAGGAGGAAGAAAGTCTTAATGACAATGGCGTCCTGAAGATATTATGTTTTGCCGGGAAGTGTTTTCTGTTTAACTTCCTCTTTTCTTTCTTTTCCTCGTTTCCTTGAAAATAAGACTTGAATGTCACCGGGTCCTTCTTAATAAGTGCAACTTTCCTTTCGTCGACGCTTTCCCCTTACTTTCTTCTTAACTTTTTTTTTTTTTGGGGGGGGGGGGGGTGCTGTCTGTTGTATATTTATTTATCCGTTTGTTGATTTTTCATCCGTTTATTATTTTACTTGTGTACGTGACCGGTCAGATATGACTTCTAAATATTTAGATAGATACCCTTCCATTTAATCGTTTTTTCTTAACCAC